>NC_082397.1:19060019-19087519 GCF_031168955.1 Gadus macrocephalus
ATAAACAATAGCTGACAAAGACACTTTGACCATAAGGATTTATAACATTTCATTTATTTTCTCTCATAACTTTGACCAGCAATCTATATTAGATTTTTTGGCACAATGTAAACGTGCTGTGGAGAGCTCCAGCCATGCAATCAATCAATATCCCATTTATATAGCTACAGTTATATTCAAAATGTATACACTATACAACACACTATACCCCAGTCGAGGAGATTGGTTGTTCTCAATCAAACCAATGCAAGAGCATGGAAAGAACCCAGGCGGACTCATTGACTGTATAGTTGATGTACGAGGAGCACATCATGTATTGATACAAGAGGAGAAGCCTGTGTTTACCGAAGTAGGTCCACAAGTGTATTCAGCCTTCAGGTCTATCGAAGCTAAAAGGGTGAATCTGAATGGAGCTCCCAGGAATCTGACCTAAACCACACTGAGCCGCACCATGAGTCTCCTCTCGCAGTAGAACTCTAGTAGAAACCACACGTAGCCGCACCATGAGTCTCCTCTCGCAGTAGAACTCTAGTAGAAACCACACTGAGCCACACCATGAGTCTCCTCTAGTCTAGCAGTAGAACTCTAGTAGAAACCACACTGAGCCGCACCATGAGTCTCCTCTAGTCTAGCAGTAGAACTTTAGTAGAAACCACACGTAGCCGCACCATGAGTCTCCCCTCGCAGTAGAACTCTAGCAGATGTCTATCGTACTCTCATATGCACATCAAACAGGGACACTATATCCTTGTAACAGCTTTGGATGGATCTCTTGTAATGTCATTTAGCAATGTGTTCCGTCCTTTGCAAGATGTGAATAATAAGACTTTCAATGCAACACTTCAATGTAAAAACTAAAAAGGCTTTTTTCCCCCAGGCTCCCACATGATTCCCGGGTACTACGGCATGCGGCGGCCCTACATCTCCGACTCCGACTACTGCCCCTCGTCCGCCAAGCAGTTCTCGACGGAGCTGTACGGGCCGGCGCTGGGCTCCAAGGCGCTGGAGCCCTCCTCGGTCGGCGGCTACTCCTCCTTCATCGACTGCTACTGCCCCGAGACCTTCGGGGACTACCGCAGCGCCACCGCCGCCTTCTCCACCTCGGCGGGCACCTCCATCTTCCCCCCCACCGCGCTGACCTCCCTGCTGCCGCCCTTCGGGGGCGACGGATCCCATCTCTTTCTGGTACGAGCCCGAGCTGGAGCCGTGTGGGGCTTGCATGGAGGGAGGGAGGGTGGGTGGGCTGGCTGCTCGATGGTTTGGATCTGTGGGGATCGGGGGCCCGTTCAGAGCGGAGATCAGACATGTCTTCATTATTCTGCATCACTGTGCAATCCCTAAATTTCCCCCTTCCTCCTTTCCACCTTCTTTCTTCTTACCCATCTCTCTCTCTCTCTCTCTCTCTCTCTCTCTCTCTCTCTCTCTCTCTCTCTCTCTCTCTCTCTCTCTCTCTCTCTCTCTCTCTCTCTCTCTCTCTCTCTCCCTCTCTCTCTCCCTCTCTCTCCCTCTCTCTCTCTCTCTCTCTCTCTCTCTCTCTCTCTCTCCCTCTCTCTCTCTCTCTCTCTCTCTCTCTCTCTCTCTCTCTCCCTTCCATCCTTGCAGAGGGAGTCCTGGGACCAGTCGGTTCCGGAGCCCCTGTCCCAGGTGGGGGATGGCCTGTGTCCCGACGGCCTGGGCAGTGTGGTGGGCGTGGCATCCGCCTCCATCACCAGCCCGGAGCCCGAGGGCAGCCCGTCCCACCAGCAGCAGTACCGCTCCCCCAGCCACAGCTCCTCCACCATGGGCCCGTCCTCCTCCTCCACGGGCCCCTCGGGCCAGCCCTACGCCCTGCACACGCTGGAGGACGTCCACTACCACCCCCTTTCCAGCAGCTCCTACCCGCCCTCCTCGCCCTCCTTCTGCTCCCCATACATGTCCGGCACCGTGGGGGACCTGGCCCCTAAGATGGCCCCCCTGGCGCCGGAGGAAGCTGAGAGCCAAAGGGGCCTCTCCTCCCACAGCGATGCTCATCACCCCTCCTGGGCCAAAGAGGATGCTGGGAGCTCCTGGTCGTCCTATGAGATCAGGAGGTCCTACTAAGCAACTGACGGGGGGGGGGGGGGGGGGGGGGTAATTTAATGTGGCGCTGTTGCATTGTGGCACTTAAGAGGAGTGTGTTTGCCTCCTAGGACTTCATGCTGTCACCGTTTTCATTTGAAGTTTCACTGTAAGTACGTAGATGACGTGAATAAATGTGCTGTAGAAGAGTAGGTGCCCGTTCTCCTTCAGAGTTTATGGAAGATGCTCCAATTGCAGATAAAGTCTCCCGAACAATAGATCTGCTCTGAGTCAGCTCCATCTCTGAGCCAGCTCCAGGGAGTCTGCAGGCTGCAGTGGGCCCTGGGGGAGACTGCGCTCTGGGAGGGGGTGTCCGTGTCTCATGAATGTCTTTAATGTTAAATGAACTAACAAACAAACACATTTACTACAGGAACAGTCACGTAACAGAGGTTCCAACCACCTTTTCATGTTTAGACTTCACTATTTAGTCATTTAGGTGAAGGAATTATGAAACTAGACTAGATAGGGAAATAATAAAATCGGGGTGCATAAAAAGGGGGGGGGGGGGGGTATTAAACTACCAACATTGAAGATATAAATATTAACACAGATGTAAACTTTGACAAGATTAGAAGTGAAGACTGAGATTTATTTTCGGATAAATATTTTTTTATTTCAAAAAACAATTTAGAATTGAATCCGTTTTGTGCTCAAATAGGTCTCAGATATTCTTCTCATATTTATTAAAAAAACATTGACTGCGAACATTTCGAATGATTAATTTGTTATTTATTTTTAAATAAGAAATAAAACTTTATGGGATTATCTGCAAACCCCTACATTAAAAATCATGTGAAGATGTATTTTTAACTGCTTGACCAATATAGGCCTACTCCAAAAAAAATACTAAACAACTTCCAATAAAATGAAATAGAACATGAAATAATTGTACACAATAAGTATATTCATTCAACTTGTTAGGTAGCCTACGTTAACAAGCTGAATGGATCGTGAATAGCCTGCATAATCACGTCGAAAGCAGATCTTTTTCAAGGGAAAAGGCCTCTGCTGTGGCCATTAGGGGGCGCTCTGAGCCAGCGTCCGAGCAAGGAAGAGCTTCAAAGGGAATGTATCAATGGGACAATGGAACTCGGGTGAACAACGCTTGATATGTCAACTGTGTGTATAAAACATTAGATAACATCTTTGTACGTTGCAGACGTCTGGCCGTTGTAAGAGACAGCTAAGAGTTCATTAATGTTTTTTATTTTTTTTCGTGAAATGAAAGATAAATCACTCAAAGGACTTGTGTTTTTTATGTGTCCAAAGTTCATTATAATTAATGTATTACAGATCAACGTTCTTTGAGAAAATACATTATTATTCATCTCAAACTAATTGAACAAATTATAATCCCAAGCGGTGCATTTTTTATTGTAGCAAAACTGTAGCCAAATTATAATAGACCTTTTATATCTTATCAAAGGCCTTTCAAGGCCTTTTATATCTTAGTAAAGGCTTTTTTTAGGCCTAAGAAGAAATGACAGTATGTCCATACCGGACACGGGTAGAGAGAACAGTCCCTACAGGCTACTGGACGTCCTTCTCAGTGGTAAGATAACGAAATAAATATTAAGTGTAATTAACGCAAAACGAGTGAAAAACGTTCATTTAACTAACATAATTAAATATCTATATTAGGCTACTAAACGTATTTCTAAATGTTTGCGAAGAAATTCTTGGATGTTAAATATTCTAGGAAACCATTAATTATTATTAGGCTAGTTATCTGATCCAAGCAGATACAATTTGACTGATGTGAAGTGTATCTAACATAAAGTATAACAAAGAGCAGCCTGGAGAGGCCCCAGCCCGCGTGTGTGTGAGTGAGAAGCACTTGTCGTGTGAGCCTGAAGCCTGCGATGCCCAAGATGGCTGCTGCCCCTTGCCACGCCCACCAATTTACAACTTAATCAATTGTTATTAAATTTTGTGTTAAAACATTTATTGCAATACATTGTTGGAGTGTTGAATGGTCTTAATAAACGTAAGATTGTAGTCCCAAAGGCATGAGTGGGCTCTCAATGAGCATTGGACAGGGGGTGTGGATGGTCGGAAATCCAAAAAGGGCCATTAAATGTATAAAACATCACTTTATTTTCTTTTAAATATAAAATACTATTATAATCTATTAAAGTGGGACTTATTTAGTGTGTATAAATGATGAATTGCAGTGAAAAATCGATATTTTTGAGTTGCCTCTGAATATTCAAATTGAAAGTAACGCGCAATCAAATCATTGTCAAATCATTGAGTTCTAGGGGTTTTAAATAGTAGGCATGGAGGGAGAAAATCACAAACTAATATATCCCCAGGTATATAACACTATTGTTGCATGCTCTCACGCTGTTTTGACACTTTTGTGGTGCGATCTTTTTCAATTTTTGCAAGATATTGGTTCTTGGCCATTTAATGAAGCAGAAAAGGGACGTTGGAGAATCTCATAGGAGTTGTTCCAGGAGCCTTTTCCTCCACCCAGCCAGCATGTCGGGTAAGTCTGCCTTGGCGTTTTCCTCTGGAAACGGGCTTGTTGCATTTTCTCCTGAAACAAACAAGGCGAAGAGAAAACATTTTTTAATCACATAGTTTAAACCATCCCACAGACTTAAAGCATCACAATGTGAAGAGGTCTCCCCTACCTCCCAGTGACCCCGCTCCACTGGGCCACAAACAAGGTCCCTAGCGTTACAATATTGGGGTAAACGAGGATTTATTTCTCGGGCCACCTGTTACTTTAATGCGTAATTATTTTGCTGAAAGTTAAGCAGACTGTCTGATCCAGGGGAGTTCGCGGCTCCAACGCTGCGTCGCGCTTCATTCCTGACTGACATTTTACCCTTTGGCAAACCTTTGCATCTTTGTATCTTTGTACTTTATAACTCTAAAGTGATGCTGTTACTTGATATCTAGCAACACCCATTATTATTATTATATGATACAAGAGGGACGTTACGATACGTTTGGTGGTAAGTGGACGTTACAAAGTGTAAATGAGCTCAGCTATTTCCTATTGACAATTTAAAAGAGACATTATGCCGAATGAATATTGATCCCATTAGTATCGCGACAGGACAACACGTACCAATGATTTCAGAACCATGCAAACGCATCTCCAGACTTGCAGCCCATAGGTCAACATCGGGGCTTCACATTAACTTTACATTACGCGGACGTAAAGACGTAGTCTATTACGTATACATTTGGTTTATCTGCCCATTGGTAAGTGAAATAGTAGAAATGACTGATATGCAGTCATCGCAGCGCGCAGAAGCCCTAAAATTCCATGCTAATTATGTGAGGTGGGGCTTTGGCCAAAGTCTTTTTCATTTACCTATACACTACTTTCTTTGAGATGTTTCCTCCACGGTTGTTTGGAGATCGAAGAATATCTTGTGGTTCCTAAAATGTCTCTGAACGGGACATATCCAGTCTTTATTATGCCAGAGAAACGATGAACCAAGCATCGACTATTCGTCTCCAATCACATCCAACTTTTAAGAGCACACAAAACAGATTTTACGTCTGTTTTGTGTGCGTTTTATGTGTGCGTTTTACGTCCAAAAAAAATCAATTATCAGTACGCCGTTCTTTTGAATTGATCCGTCAAACCCAGCTTCACGCCGATCCTGCTCTTTTGGTCCTTTTTTTTGCGGGTTATTGTGTCTTTTGGTCTGTCTCGGTTTTACGCGAAATTCGCGTATTTTTTCTGCGTTATCTCAATCGCACCAGACCTGATTTAACACACGATCTCTGCTGGAATAAAACGCAAATCCTGTATCTTAAATATGCACTTACTTGGTCCCATTTTCACAGTTTTTCTTTGTCCTTTAGTGTAGCCACGTTGGGCTGGGCGTCAGTCCATTCCTGAAACCAAAGGGACTTTGTCCTGTAAGCAGAATGCCGTAAAAGGAGCCTGCTGTGAGGCGTGGGGGCGCACGCAGGACATGCAGCCTGGAAAAGTTGTAGAATGCATAGAAACGGACTGAAATAAAAGTGCAAGGATACATTTTGGGTCCAATAGGCATATGTGGGCGATAAAGGGGCACATTTATAAAAACAAAGCCCTCAACAAGAACACATCCTATGTGGTTTGGATTTTTTTATTGATCCCGCCAAGACAAACAAACAAAAATAAATTTTAATGTCATTATTGGTTCAAAAAGCCTTTCTACAACTTGGACACACTGCAAATTGTATGTGCTTGTGCAAATAAACGACTTTACAAATGTATGGACATTAGGGCGGGTCTCTGCATATATATATCAATCGATATATCTATAGATAGATATATTCTATATGTCAAATAAAAAAAAGAAGGAAAAGCAAGGAAAAAGAGGGAGTGAGGGGAACAGGCTGTGATACTGGGATTGTGTTTTGGAGGGGAACCATTGTCTGTTGTCTGCTGCGGAGTGTGTTGGTGACCTCTTTGTTATTGACATGCAGATAAGCCACGGGTATACCAGGGAGTCCGCGTCAAGACCACGGTGAAGGAGCTGCTGCAGAGACACAGAGCCCGGGCAGCGGACGATAAGGATCTAGCGGTAAGCAGCACCCAAGAAACACAAAGAGTTCCATGATCATCAAATCATCCCCATGTATAGCCATGTACAGAAGTAGTGAAAACAGAATGACACACAAACAAACACGAGCGCGCGCGCGCGCACACACACACACACACACACACACACACACACACACACACACACACACACACACACACACACACACACACACACACACACACACAATCAAAAATGCAATGAACGAGCCGATCGTTCATGCAGACAGTAAGCACTTTACGCACGTAGACGCGCGCCCATGTGTGTCCTACGCATCATGTCAGGCGCGTTCACAAACTAATTCTTGGTGACGGCGACATTCCGACGCTAATCTGTACCATCTCCCTCTGTTCTTCTGTATACTTCTTCTTATTGCAATAAGCAGGTATCCCAGGACTGCATGGACATCCCCAGCCTCTGCGTCGGCCTGTCCTCCCTTCAGAGTAAGTAGACTCACGGTGCAGCCCATCCCACCAAGTCAGCCGTCGCATCCATTTGCACCAGGCGGCTGTGTATCGAGAGTCTCGGACTGAAAAGCTTACCAAGTGCAAATCCGGTTGTTTTGCAGACGATAGGAAGACGGGTGTGGGCGTTGTAGCCGTGACATCAAGTTACCAGGGTAGTCCAAAACAAAGTGCATATATCTGCAGATGATATGAAGTCTGCCCTCATCCATCATCCCACAATGAAATCACTTATTCGAAAGAGAATTTCGGCCCTACAATAAGTCTGAGCTGTATTGCCAAGAATGTGAATGAATTCTAGTTAACAATTGATAGGCACGTTCCGAAGGGCTGCGTAATAGGTCCTTTTTTATAAACATGCACCCAAATGCGTTGGCTGATGGCAGAGTGACATCACTTGTATGCTCTTAACATATTTAAATATATTCTTTTGTTTGTGATTACACGCTCATCTTGTTTTGCATTTGCCTTACGGCAGACCACTACGTCGATACCTCGGTTCTGCAGGCGGACGCCGAGTACAGCGTCCAGCTGACGGGGAGCGACGGGTACTACCAGCAGCACCAGTACCTGGACGGCGTGGTTCTGCCCACCGCCGATCGATACGGCGCGGATATCGGCGGCCATCTCCCCCTTCTGACCCCCTCCACCTTCCCTCTGCCCGGCGCCCAGCTCTCTCCGGAGGCAGACTATTATAACGGAATGGTAAGCAAGTGTCACACGTGGAATGTTAATGCTCTCGTTCCAAAAATTGCGCATTTCATACAGTTATAGCCTAAAAATAAGTAGAGAATAAAATGACATTTTGAAGTTGTTCATTTGAATTGGTGAGTTACGTGCAAAATGAAAGAAAGAATAGTTCCCATTTTCTCCCGTAACTTAAATGCACTTCATCCTCTGTCCCTCTCCCAGGCTTCGTCCTCGTCTCCAGACTCCGTCCAGATCTCCAGCCCAGTGGAGCACAACAGTTACTCGCCGCAGCATTCCTCTTACTCGTCCTCCTCTTCCTCCTCTTACGACTCGCCGACCCGAGTGGAGCCCGGGTACCAGGGGTTCCCCGCCCTGGACCACTCTAACTACCAGCACTGCAGCTTTGCAGACTGCTACTGCCAGATGCAGGCGCACTGCTGGCCGGCCCCGCAGGAGAGCCTTTGGGCGGCCGCGGAGTTCGCGTCCTACTACGGCCCCGCTGGCCCCGCCACCGGCACCACAGACTACCCCTACCCCGCAGAACAACACTGTCTGAAGAGGGGCTGGCCCATGAGTTCAGACATGTGCTACAATATACTCTGATGATGTGGATCTTGATGATGTCTGTAAATACAATGCACTGCACGTGTTGTGGAAGAGCAGAAGACTGTGTCTGCATATTACCTGGTGTTCGACAGCCTTTTTCTACCAAAGTGTGGACTGACACAGTGATGTGGGAACGTAAACGCCGTTTTTATTTTTGTATTACTGGAAAATAAAACATATTTTTTATACAGATCCAAAGTTGTGTTAATATTTAAAATCTGCAAACCAGCATTTATTTGAACATAGGATATTTCAGAAGCTTAGGTAGTTCCTATATTTCCATCCCTTTTCAAGAAGAAAATACATTTTTGGCTTTGTCTACTAAATAATGAGATGCAATGGTTTATTTGATCATAAACTCTCAGCCCCTCTTTTATAGTGGGAACAGTTGGCTGATATCCCATCTGCCAAACCGTCCGGTTCTTAAATCAACACAGATTACCACCTCCAGCTGCCTGGACCTCGTCTTATACTTTCGACAGTTGGACTCGACGGGGTCTATCAATTATTTCCCTCTAGAACTATCAACAACAAAAAAAAAACGAATTGTGGTTGATTTGTGATTTTAATTTTTACAACCTGAAAAAAGTTACAATAAAAAATAGATCTGGGCCCTGCCCTGCTTCAAGAAGCAGCTAAGAATATCATTATATACTCTATTATATAGGCCTGGGCCCTGCCCTGCTTCAAGTAGCAGCTAAGAATATCATTATATACTCATATACTCAACATATTAATGGCTATATATATTTAAATATTATATATAGGCCTAGGCTATTTACCGGTAATATGATATAGGCCTAATACAACAAACGCATCTATGAAAGTCGATGAGAACTGTAAACGTTATCGGGTTTTTTATCCAGAAAAACAGCAGCTCCCCTGTTTACTCTTTACGTCTTTGCCTCAGCGGGTCGAAGCTCAGTGCGACGTCTCTGTACATGGGTCTAGGGAGGCACATGTACGCTGGACCTTTAGAAAGAGCCGTTTCTAAAGGTTCAGCGTGCAGCATTTAAGCATCTAGCGGTAAGGTTGCATATTGCAACCAAGTGATTACCCTCACCCCTCGATTGAAAAAAGAGTAGGCCTACCTGTACCGGAATATGTTATGCGATTAATCAGCCTAACCAATCACGTTCGGGTATCTTTGTCATAGTCAGCACGGCACGGAGACTGGACATGTTTTTATCCTATTTACGTTTCACAACGTAGTGTTCTTATATTATTGCATAAATAGTGGACACAACATTCATAAACCTGTAATTATCACTATCTGTCAGATGCATTGATCCTTCATCTCGATAGACCTCGATAGAAGCCAATGTTTCCATGTTACTGCGGTGCGTGAATATAGGTTACTCTTGCATTAGGGTTTGCAGTATTATAAATGTTTCCATTTGGATACCATCTTTCACAGAGAGTGATACTACTTTTAGTTATCAATAGGGAAGCATCCTAAAAAACTAAAATCTCCAAAACATGGAGATATAAAGGGGACATATTATTACTAATGGCTTATTCCTGGCTCTTCCACTTGTTCCACGTGTTAACCATGAGAAAATAAACATCTGATATCTGGAAGTCCCCTGTCTTTCTAGAGTTTTGTTCCAAACAGGTTTAATAGAACAGGCCTTTTTGAAAAGCGATTTTAAATTAGTATAATCCCATGCCTCTCAGGGTTAGACCACTCCCACCCCAAACACAGAGATTTTCTGCTGAAGGATGCTCAGTCTGGCCACCCGTGGACTGCGGGGTCTGAAGGAAAGTGGAGTTTTTCAGACACTTATAATGACGCATTCGCATCTATGTTGAAGCCTCAACAACAGTGGCTCCCCATATCTGAAACGACTCATTGGTTTTAGGACTCCCCACACTGATTGCAACACCACTCAAAGGTCAACGCTCCACGACCTCCCCTCATTACCTCATTATGGTTTGAAAGGTCTTAAACTCAATATTCTTCCCTCCACACATGTAAGGCTTAATCCAATATGCGATCGAAATGTATATTGGCAAATGATCATAGAAGGGATCATAAAAATTATGCGCAAATAATCTGTAAACCTTCCTAAAGTACGTTGGATTATAGAAAGCAGTCCACCGGGTCATATCTTTGGGTTGTGACTGTTTCTTTTCGATATCCTCCACTTGATGTTGGGTGAACGGTGAAATGATAGGCAGGAGGCGGAGACTGTTCTGTGCGCTCTGTTTGTAGAGTGACATCAGATCTGTAGAACCTTTCTCTACGGTGCGTCAGAGATGTTTCTGGTGAGCAGAATGTCCTCCCACCAGCCCGTTAATCAGCACCGGCAACAAGGGAATTCCAAAACCAAGTGTGCCGTCTCTTTCCCATCGAGCTGACCCTGCATCTCCGTTCTCCACCTGCCTGCTGCTCGCCAAAACCCATAAATATGGAAAAGAATACAAAGGCAAAGAAAAAAATAACGTAAAAGAGGGGTCAAACCAGGTCCAACTGTTCAAATCATAAATCACATAAATGATCGGTTAACTCTTGACATCAAGGCGTCAATCATCAGGTCCATCATCAGCTGTAACCTTATCAGATCATTGTCTAAACCAACAAGACTATTAGAGAGCTGTGGCTGGAGTCACCTCGGAGCCCCCCTGTGATGTGCCAGGTTTGGGTCACCTTGGTCCTTGACCTGAGGTTTATCTAAGCTTGTGACGCCTTTCGGACACCGTCACCTGAATTCTGACTTAGCATTTCTGGTTGACCTGGAATTCCAGCTTCTGGAAAACGGGGCCCTGATGTGTCAAGGGGAATGTGTGTTTTCTAACTGAAACAATAACCGTTGCCAGAGTATAGAGGAAGAGTGAACCCAGCCCAACCTGTCCTCAGCGCTCTGATCTCAACTGTAACACCACCACTGCACTGGGAGAAAAAACCTTTTCCTTCAGGGTCACTAAGTTTGGCATTCTTGAATTCTGTTTTGGCAAGATGATCAACAAGGTTGCGCACATAGAAAGAGGGAGAGAGTGTATACAAGTGTATGTGTGAGCGTGTACGCGTGTGTGTCTGTGTGTTTGTGTGAGTGTGTGTGCGAGTGTGTGTGTGTGGGTAGGGGGGGGTGGGGATTTGGGGGCGGTGTCCCATATTATTGCCCGAATAGTTCTAGCCAACCCCCCCCCCCCCCCCCCCCGTAGGCTGCTGACTGATATACTAATAACAGACATATTGTCTGCACATCTGGCCATATAGAATTCACTTCATAGGAAATTCTCTGCTCAACCTCTTCCAAATCCACCGGACAGGATACAATCCTCACATAACACATCCTATGCCTTATTACCAAACCTAATCTCTTAGACCATTGAAGGGGTTTTCCCCCACAAAGAAGGTGCAGTCTTAGTGACGGGTGATGTGTTGTTGCAGGCCCGCTGCCATGGCTCTGCTGGTGTTGCTGGGACATGTGCAGTGCAGCGCTCCATGTGCATGCACTTATGTCAACGGGTTGCTGGTTGGAAAGCCCCGCGACCTGGAACCACCGCACTGCCCTGAGGCAGTGACAGCACCATACTGCCCTGAACCCCCACCCTGAACCCCCACCCTGAACCCGGCCCTGGACCCCCACCCTGGACCCCCATCCTGAACCCCCACCCTGAACCCGGCCCTGGACCCCCACCCTGGACCCCCACTCTGAACCCCCACGCTGAAACCCCACCCTGAACCCGGCCCTGGACCCCCACCCTCCCCTGAACCAATCCCAGCGCTTCAATACACCTGGTTGGTGTTACTGAACCACCAGGGCAGGGACACGTGTGTGTGTGTGTGTGTGTGTGTGTGTGTGTGTGTGTGTGTGCGTGTGTATGTTGGCATGTTTCGGAGATCATTGGCTGTAGGAATAAATCCTGGACCACTTCTGCTTATATACCCACAGTTGCAATGGCACAAGCGGGGGCCACCAGGGGCGTAGGCTTATCTTCAACGCCGGGTGGAGGGCAGCATCCAAACCCTCTCAGAGGGGCTCCTTTCAACACGAGTAGAAACCCGGCCATCGATGGCTTCTCTCCCCATTCTCCAACACGTGGCTTCACAGTGCAGCCCACAACAACACACTCAATCTTTTAACCACATTAGATTTGATTTCCACACCTCTTGCAAAATGCTCAGAACTTTAGATGAAAGGCCACCAATTCGTGGCAGATTACTGTCACATCCAATCTTTGGTCATCTTCATTTCTTATTTGGGGGGGAATTCAAGGCCATGTTGAGGTAGCCTGGCATCGCCAGACGAATTGCAAACAGCAATTAGTCTGGGACCTTTCTGACAAATGTTCAATTGACAAGGTTGACCTGAACACCCAGGGGGAAGGGGAGCACCCCCTGGTGCAGTGTGATAGAACAAGGGGAGCACCCCCTTGATCTATCACACTGCACCAGTTGGATAGACCAAGGGGGTGCTCCCCTTGGTCTATCACACTGCACCAGTTGGATAGACCAAGGGGAGCACCCCCCTGGTCTATCCAACTGGTGCAGTGTGATAGACCAACAAACAATCAGAGCAACGTGACCCAGCGCTGAGCAACCAACAAAAAACATCACATTTAAATGAAGTCGTTCTTTATTTGTAAATAACCATCAAGTTAGTTTAATACTGTCTCGATAGTGGAATCAAAAAACATTCTACATCAGCGACAACCATCTTTGTAGTTGTTGAAAATGCCTTTCTGGCCTGGTCTATTTCAACATAATTTTTTGTCTGGGAGGGGAGCCAGATCTTATCTGCAGAACAAATGAAACATGAGCTTACGAGATTCATCTCGTTCCCAGGGTAATGCGGAGGAGATCTTGAGCTCATAGCATTGATATAAATCTTTAATCTACAGGCGTCCTGTGTTAGTCTATTAGCTCGGAGGGGTGATGTTATTGTGTGCACAAAGATCTCCTTATAGGGGGACACATTGCCATGCATAGGTTTCAATGGAATATGCAGTACATGTTCCTCTACCTTGCCTGGGCTATATCAGTGAGTGGGCGGTTCTGATTTGATCAAAACCCTTATTGCTCCATTCATGGGTTTCCCTGTGCTGAAACCACCACACCCACACCTGATATCAGGACTAGCTATGCAGGTCAAAATAAAACATACCGATAGCAAATACGCATATTTGTTCAGTGGACATAAATGTATTGAAGGAACAACTTAAAGTCCATTTAGCTGTCAGGATTCTGTTTAGTGATGTGAGGCTACGCCTAGCTTCCGCTAGTAGCCAATAACTCACAACTCTGCATTCATGATGGGATATCACAAGCAGCAACAAGTCTCGGCATGAATTTACATTTGAACACTTCTTGAACCATTTCGTGAAGCTATAGTCCAACCAAGGATTCCAAGGATGTATCATGCAGATGCATTGCAAGAACAAGCTCAAACCAACACAACGTTTGACTGTACCTGATACACCATTCCTTTCTGTAATAGTCCCCTCCAGCTATGTTCAATGTCGGTGGAGTTCATTGATCGTTGTGTGCGACTCTCGGCCACAGGCAGTACATATTACACTGTACAATTTCTTCCCGAGCACAAACTTTGAGAGGGATGCGTGGTGTTGAAGCCATTTGATACAGTCGGCCTCAGCTATTTCAACCCCCTGTACCTTGACAGTGTAGCCTGATAACCCAGTGAAATGACCAAATGGTCAAATGTACAGGTCCCAGAGCAACCATCATATAATAATGTCCATGATGTACTTTTGAGTGGCACCCAAGCTACGTGGGAATCTCTCGAGCTGTTTTATATCCCTACGTAATCCATACGACAAACACACAAGAACACTGTGCTCAAGAGAATTTGACTCACACTTAATGAATCAGTTTAAATTTATGTTGTTATATTAAAGATTAAGGCCAAATTATTTGAGTACATATTTAAGAAGCTAAGGGAAGGCCCGGTTCCTTTGTGTGTTTGAATAGATCGAACAATCTTCTAAGTTAAATGGATTCCCAGTCTGTACCGATGGTCGATTGTTGTGCGATGGCTTCGGAATGTGATTTTCGTCCCACATCACGAGACCACAGTGTGAGTCTAGGTCCCGACCACACGTCAACACGGTAAAACAAAGGACTTTCATTTGTACTCCTAGTATCTGTGTGTGTCTGGGTGTGTGTGTGTTTGTGTGTGTCTGTAAAGAACTCTCACTAAAAGTATTCTCTGTGTGGCAATAACAGTGGGACAGGTCTAAGCGTGATTAGACTGATAACATGACCCCTCCCTCATGGAAGCCCCCCCCCCACACACACACACACACACGCACACACACACACACACACACACACACACACACACACACACACACACACACACACACACACACACACACACACACACACACACACACACACACACACACACACACACACCCCTTCAGCCCAGCCCTGTTTCCAGAGAAACCTGATAAGGTTCACCCTATGGCTCTCAGTTCATTTCACATGAACATGAAGTCGAGCGACTTTAAGTTCTCTAAAATGCTCAAATCCAAGTAAATCCAAGTAATACGTACAGAGCTAGAGCTATTTCTCGAAACGAAAAACCTTAAGGTGGAAACATTAACAAAGAAAAGCCTTGTATTTATTGAAGGAATGAACCGTACATCATTCTTCCTCCAACGGGTCACTGTGTAGCCATGGCTGCCTCTTACCCGGGGGGTCTTATAGTTGGGGTCATGCCACTTTAATCAGACATTAATACTGATCTCCTGTATCGCATGGCTAAATAAATACCCCATACCTCTAAGCTCTCATTAGCTTTTCAATAAAACAGCACTTGGGAAGCTTTATCTCTGAGTGGCTGGATCCTTCAGGGGGCATGCCACCTCTGGTGAGAATGAGACACAACTTAACACATAGGGTCAAGTGCACGCACAACAAGGCACAATCAACACAAATGATATAAGCAGTATTTTGTGATTTGATATGTATGTATGCAGAACTATGACAAACAGAAGAAGGCTATGGACGCCAATCTTAGGATGAATGGTAAAGATGTCCCCTAGGTTCCATTATTGGCAACACACACTTGCAATTTACATACAACATTAGACCCACAGCATCGGACCCACTGCATCAGACCCACTGCATCAGACCCACAGCATCAGACCCACTGCATCAGACCCACTGCATCAGACCCACAGCATCAGACCCACTGCATCAGACCCACTGCATCAGACCCACTGCATCAGACCCCCTGCATCAGACCCACAGCATCAGACCCACAGCATCAGACCCACTGCATCAGACCCACTGCATCAGACCCACAGCATCAGACCCACTGCATCAGACCCACTGCATCAGACCCACTGCATCAGACCCACAGCATCAGACCCACTGCATCAGACCCACTGCATCAGACCCACAGCATCAGACCCACAGCATCAGACCCACTGCATCAGACCCACTGCATCAGACCCACAGCATCAGACCCACAGCATCAGACCCACTGCATCAGACCCACTGCATCAGACCCACTGCATCAGACCCACTGCATCAGACCCACTGCATCAGACCCACTGCATCATTGGGTAAATAACTGAGGTAAAGGGATGGCAGTTGGATAATTCTTTATTTTTTGGACTTTAACAAAATAGTCTGTGAGCCATTGTGTTCTGCCACCCTGGATAAACAAAACACGGCGAAAGAAAGAGACAGAAATACAGGTACCAGTTATGTCTGCCATTAAACATTGAACATTGAAGTATTTTCCATAGCATTTTGTACCACTACATATAACAACGCTGAATTTAACCACACGTTTGATTTTACGCTTAAACTAAAAATTACAAGATTACAAGAAACCATTTAACAAAAAACATCTGCTACTCTAGTTTTCGTGGATAATATATATTATATAGTGGTGTATAAATGATAGTAGTACAGTGCCCTTAAAAAAAAAGGAATCTGCATTTATAGATTAGACACTTTCCGCCAGTTTGGTCAAATAATCATACCGAATACCTCAGAATAACACATGTTCAAAAAAATAATGTTTAAGGGTCATGATACCAACAAGTTCTTAGTTTCATGAATAACTACATTTAGTAATATGTTGGGTACATCATATTGATTACGACCTATTGACACAATACCAGTGGTTTTAGGTCAACGGGTCAAATATGGACTGAGAACAGAGAGCTCCTGAACCTCTCCGGACCCCCCCTTCCTGACCCCCCTTCATCGGGCTCCTCCAGAAGTCTCTCCAGTGGGTTCATGGGCTCCATCTCCCGCTCCACCAGGTGATCAAGGGGCCCGGGGCCCTGCTCCACCTCTGCCTCCACCAGGTGATCAAGGGGCCCGGGGCCCTGCTCCACCTCTGCCTCCACCAGGTGATCAAGGGGCCCGGGGCCCTGCTCCCCCTCTGCCTCCACCAGGTGATCAAGGGGCCCGGGAGCCTGCTCCACCTCTGCCTCCACCAGGTTATCAAGGGGCCCGGGAGCCTGCTCCACCTCTGCCTCCACCAGGTTATCAAGGGGACCGGGAGCCTGCTCCACCAGGTGATCAAGGGGCCCGGGGCCCTGCTTCACCTCTGCCTCCACCAGGTGATCAAGGGGCCCGGGAGCCTGCTCCACCAGGTGATCAAGGGGCCCGGGGCCTTGCTCCATCGAGGCCTCCATCAGGTGATCCAGGGGCCCGGGGCCCTGCTGCACCAGGTGATCAAGGGGCCCAGGGCCCTGCTCCACCAGGTGATCAAGGGGCCCGGGGGCATGCTCCATCAGGTGATCAAGGGGCCCAGGGCCCTGCTCCATCAGGTGTTCAAGGGGCCCGGGGCCCTGCTCCATCAGGTGTTCAAGGGGCCCGGGGCCCTGCTCCACCAGGTGTTCAAGGGGCCCGGGGCCCTGCTCCACCAGGTGATCAAGGGGCCCGGGGGCATGCTCCACCAGGTGTTCAAGGGGCCCGGGGCCCTGCTCCACCAGGTGATCAAGGGGCCCGGGGGCATGCTCCACCAGGTGATCAAGGGGCCCGGGGGCCCGCTCCATCGAGGCCTCCAGGTCTGGGTGGTGCCGGTGTGGGCTGGGGTCCTCTCGGACCGGCTGGGGAAAGGCCGACCTCTCTGGCTCCTGGAAAAGCTCAGCTTTGGGCAGCGTGGCACTCACAAAGGCCCCAGGCACGGGGCCGGGGCCGGGGCCGGACAGGGGCCTGTGGACCAGGGCGGAGCAGGGCCAGGATACAGAGCGGGCCGCCAGCTGAACAGCGGGGGGGGGCAGGGTGGAAATGGAGGCAAGGGGTGGGGCCCCCCAGGGGAAGTAGGTGAGCCCAGCGTCCGGACTCTCCATCTGAGGAGCGGGGGGGGGGGGGGGGGGAATCTATGTGGATTATTATTTACTTTCATTTATTATAAAGAGAAATAATAATGTAGCATTACAAATAAGAAATCCACTATATTTAAGTCTTAAATATCCTTCAATATATCAACGCCACTTTAGAGTGAGGATGAGAACAGTCCCAGCCTTCAGTCAGAAGGGGGGGGGCTGCGGAGGCCACTCACCCCCAGGCCTGTGAGGAGGGGGGCGTGCGTGTAGGTCAGCAGGGTGTGGGGAGGTCCCACCAGGGCGTAGCTGGGGCCCAGGGTCTTCATGTACACCTCCCCCGCCAGACCTCGTGACCCCGGGTACGACGGAGGGCCCGGGGCGGAGGGGAGGTGCTGCTGGCCGCAGTCCACTGGGCACCAGGCCGGGGCGGGCTGGAGGAACTGGGGGGGCTGGAAGGGCTGGGCTCCCTGGTGCTGGACGGCCCAGTCCCCGCCGGGACCCCGTCCTCTGTCCACGGCGCCACTCTGGACCCCGAACCCAGAGCAACCTGTCCGTTTAAGAGGTGATACGGGTTTAAGAGGTGGTATGGGTTTAAGAGGTGGTATGGGTTTAAGAGGTGATAGGGGTTTAAGAGGTGATACGGGTTTAAGAGGTGATACGGGTTTAAGAGGTGAGACGGGTTTAAGAGGTGATATGGGTTTAAGAGGTGGTATGGTTTAAGAGGTGATACGGGTTTAAGAGGTGATATGGGTTTAAGTGGTGAGAATGGTTTAAGAGGTGATATGGGTTTAAGAGGTGATATGGGTTTAAGAGGTGATACGGGTTTAAGAGGTGATAGGGGTTTAAGAGGTGATACGGGTTTAAGAGGTGATACGGGTTTAAGAGGTGATATGGGTTTAAGAGGTGATATGGGTTTAAGAGGTGATACGGGTTTAAGAGGTGATATGGTTTAAGAGGTGGTATGGTTTAAGAGGTGATACAGGTTTAAGAGGTGATACGGGTTTAAGAGGTGACACGGGTTTAAGAGGTGATATGGGTTTAAGAGGTGATACGGGTTTAAGAGGTGATACGGGTTTAAGAGGTGATATGGTTTAAGAGGTGACACGGGTTTAAGAGGTGATATGGGTTTAAGAGGTGATACGGGTTTAAGAGGTGATACGGGTTTAAGAGGTGATACGGGTTTAAGAGGTGATATGGTTTAAGAGGTGACACGGGTTTAAGAGGTGATACGGGTTTAAGAGGTGATACGGGTTTAAGAGGTGATATGGGTTTAAGAGGTGATATGGTTTAAGAGGTGATACGGGTTTAAGAGGTGATACGGGTTTAAGAGGTGATATGGGTTTAAGAGGTGGTATGGTTTAAGAGGTGATACAGGTTTAAGAGGTGATACGGGTTTAAGAGGTGATACGGGTTTAAGAGGTGATATGGGTTTAAGAGGTGATATGGGTTTAAGAGGTGATATGGGTTTAAGAGGTGATACGGGTTTAAGAGGTGATATGGTTTAAGAGGTGATACGGGTTTAAGAGGTGATACGGGTTTAAGAGGTGATATGGGTTTAAGAGGTGATATGGTTTAAGAGGTGATACGGGTTTAAGAGGTGATACAGGTTTAAGAGGTGATATGGTTTAAGAGGTGATACGGGTTTAAGAGGTGATACGGGTTTAAGAGGTGATACGGGTTTAAGAGGTGATATGGGTTTAAGAGGTGATATGGTTTAAGAGGTGATACGAGTTTAAGAGGTGATACGGGTTTAAGAGGTGATACGGGTTTAAGAGGTGATATGGGTTTAAGAGGTGATATGGGTTTAAGAGGTGATATGGTTTAAGAGGTGATACAGGTTTAAGAGGTGATACGGGTTTAAGAGGTGATAGGGGTTTAAGAGGTGATAGGGGTTTAAGAGGTGATAATGGTTTAAGAGGTGATATGGGCGAGGGCTGAGCAGCTGAGGGGGGTCCCTGCTGTTGTTTGAGAGGGGGGACTTACTGACTGGTGTGTAGGGGGAGGGGTTATGGTGTGGAGACGCATCCTGCAGGGAAATAGAACGACACATATAAATCACTACATTGACCGATAGAAAAATGGTGTTGCTAAGTTGATGCTATACTGCACATGCATTGTTGTATAAAAACCAATGGTGTCTACAGTAATACTGATAAGAGGCAGTTGCATGCATGACATCATTACGATCTGTGTGTGTGTGTACGTGTCATACTTTATTAAGTTATCTTTGGAGGGTGAAACATCTTTCAATCAGCAATTTGTACAACGTATAACATTTTCATAGTAAAACAATGTGACAGATCCACCGTGAACAGGCAGGTTAGAAACAACGGTATGGGTAAGAAGTCTTACTGCGGATGCTCAAAAGCTTGTAGTCAGCAGTAAACAGTAAATATCTGGATAAATACATGCATTAACATCCACTCATGCTGAATGGTCAAAGTTGCCCAATCCCTCTTTAAGGCAGTCCATGCTATACATGGCTGCTTCTATTATATACAGCATTCACAGCTGCTGCTGTCAAACACAAAATCATTCTTACATTAGAAATAAACAAAATTAATTATAAACAAACAAAATAAGAATAGAGAATATAGAGAACAAGGTAGAGATAGAGAGAGAGAAGGAGGTCGAGAGAGGGAGAGAGGGAGAAGGAGAGAGAAAATTAGGTAGAGGTGGAGAGAGGGAGAGATTCAAAAGTGAATTAGCTTTATATAGTGAGTCCGTGCATGTCTGTGTTTGTGCGTGTGTGTGTGTGTGTGTGTGAGTGTGTCTGTGTGTTTGTATGGTGCATGTGTGCACTTGACTGTGTGTGGTGCAGCGTGTCCCTTGGCAGGCCTGATGGATACAGAGCAGGAGGCTTGTGGCCCAGCTGAGAACTGCTTTGCATAAGGCCCAGTGCCCAACCCTGGGGCAAAGCAGGGGAATGGCTGCAACCGTCATGGAAAAACCCCTGCATTACATAAGGATAAAATACCCCCGCTGCTGGTTTCGGGTAGGCCTACTTCTGCATTAATGGTGGTTCTCCTCAGCTCTTCTCCTCTCGGAGGTGGGGTTGGGATGTTCACTGTGTCTCCTATTTGTCATCTATTTTTCATAACTGTCAGGAATCGGATGAGAAAATTGTTCAGAAACAGGTCCAACCCAACCGTCACTAAATACCACAGAATAGGAATGGCTGAACATGGATACGTTAGGGGAGTTTGTTTGTTGTTTTGCTATGCAACTGGTATGCACAACCTATCTCCACTGTCCCGACTGGATTACAAGCTGTTCCCCAACACAAACGACAGAAGAGACACACAATGACCAACATGGTCGTACCATGGTACAGCGTCCCCGATCCACGATTCTTTCACATTTTCAAAGAAACTAAAAGTTTCCGTCTGCCAAACAAAATGTGTCTGTTTAATGTGTCTTGATATGTGCACTTTATTTTCATAATCTTTGTTCATTGGATGCATAGTTTGTTAGTTAATGCATGGATTTCTATCATTGCCATGGTGATGGATATGGACGCGTTATTTTACGTAGCTGATGATGTTCTTTCAATAAAGACATTGATTTTAGAGTGACTCAGGGATGACTTATTATTTATTTTTCGTCTTCTTTTGGACGGACTAGGACAAAGTATTTTTGTTGGCTCTGCCTCTGCCGAACAATCCATTCCAAAGGTTCATTTTTTACCTAAAGTTTTTTATTGATGCACTCACCCATTCAATGTCTATGATTAACTTTAACAACAAATGTGCATCGTTAGCCTCATAACATAATTGCCTAAGTCATATTTTGGCCAACTTGTGATATCCATCCCAACTCTACTCTCCTCACGCTGCTGATTCCCTTTGTCATTGGCTATACCCTTATCCAATCAGAGTGCTTTTTACATTCCATAATCACTATCTGCCTCAGTCATCTATTTGCCTTTTTGGACACTTGATACAAGTTCAAACCTAAAATAGGCTTTAGGCACTTGTGCTATGAGGCTAACGACATATATGAATATAAACGTCCTGGGTGGCCCCTACAAAAACAAGTTGGGTTGCCCAGGGCAGGGATTTCATCGTCGTGGCCCTCTGTCAGGCCTTGATGCCTCCTGAACATCGTACGCCCATCGGCCCCTGCGGCCCCGCCTTGCATCTCATCCACTCCACCCTGCTCCATCTCCTCCACTCCACCCTGCTCCATCTCCTCCTCTCCACCCTGCTCCATCTCATCCTCTCCACCCTGCTCCATCTCCTCCACTCCACCCTGCTCCATCTCATCCTCTCCACCCTGCTCCATCTCATCCTCTCCACCCTGCTCCATCTCCTCCTCTCCACCCTGCTCCATCTCATCCTCTCCACCCTGCTCCATCTCCTCCACTCCACCCTGCTCCATCTCCTCCTCTCCACCCTGTTACATCTCATCCTCTCCCCCCTGCTCCATCTCCTCCTCTCCACCCTGCTCCATCTCATCCTCTCCACCCTGCTCCATCTCCTCCACTCCACCCTGCTCCATCTCATCCTTGGATGGAGGAAGGCTCTAGGCGGTGCTGGAGGGTATATGGCGGCTGTATGAAGCACCGGTGTGAGCTCTCATTGGAAACACGACCCGGCCAAGTTCCAGTTAGGACACACCCCTTTGAATGGGACAGCCTATTTCATATCATATCATCATTCATGTTTGTGCAAAAATAAAAGTGGATTTATGCATAGTGCGGCCTCCCTCCTACTTAAATGTATAGCCCTTAATCACCTTTACAGTCTCAAAGGGCTTAACAGGCCTAATATTTATGACAACCCCAAAGGATCTATGAGGGAACCTCACAACTTGACCCTTGGCTAATCTATGCTGTTGTAATGACATAGTTTAGGAATACCCTTCGGGCCCTGACAGACCCCACGGACGAGAGTAACTTCTCCTACGCCATTGGAAAGGTTGAGAGGGGGGCCGGTCAGCTGGTTGAAATCACCCATAGCCACTTAATCCAACACACTGCCCCTTTAAGGGGAACTAGAGGTTTATTAGCCCTTTGATATATATATATATGATATATGACATATACTTTATTGTACAATATATTTATGTCTTGAAAGATATTAATTATACATTAATTTATTGATGTATAGTGAAATCTTGCCTACGATTGGAAAAAATATCAAAAGAAACTGATTGTCATTCCCTCCTCACCACAGCAGGGGGTGCTGTCCCGGGGCCGTCCTGCTGCTCCAGGCCTCGCTTCCTCCTCAGCAGCTCTCTGACGGGGTCTCTCACCCGCACACCCTGGTACGGCCGCGGGGGCCCGGGGGCCGGCAGTGCTGGAGGTCACGGGGGGGTGGGGGGGGGGAGAGGGTAGGAGACACAAGAAGAAGAAGGAGTTCAGTGAAGAAGACGCTGGCCCTCTGACAGCTCAGCTCATGCATGAACCTGCTCAGAGGCAGGTTCATGCATGAAGGCCGCAGCTCCTGCATGCCACAGACGCCACTCTCTGGACTACACGGGTTCCCATACACCGCTTGGGGCCACAGATCTACCGGGCCTAAAGGGGCTCGGGACTACACAATGGGCCAGTCAGGGCCTCTTCTCCGTTCTGGGTTCTGGGTTGTTCTGGGTTGTTTATCGTGTTGTTCGACCCCCATTGCTATAAAGCGCGCTGTGGTCATCATCAAACTGCTTAAGGAAGCCTCCTCTAGAATGAGCCTCATGGTTATCCAAACAGTTTATTAACATAAAGCATCACTATGAGTTGCTTATTGTACCCCACTGAAGCCATACAGAACACCTGAGCTAGCTAGTGAGATAACTACTGGAAGTATTTTTTATACCAAAGTGTAATGGTTAACTCTTAAACATTTCAATATCACTATCAAGTGAGCTATCAACTCACTAGTTATCCTTAATAACTGTTTACTGCTAGCGTCCGCCATTCTGCAGTGATACCTAGCAAACCATAGTAGATTTTGACACTTTTTGACACAGTCTGTGTAAGAATAAGGGTCCACCAGACAGGATTTGCATGGCAACTTTAAAGGCAAGATTTAACATGGAAACAAACGCATGAACAGAACTCCATAAAAACAACCCCACGCACACACACACACACACACACACACACACACACACACACACCTCCTTATCCCCAAGGCCATAATAATTCTCAGAGGCCAACATGGGTTAGACATCTTTGAATGTGTTGTGAGTGGCAGTTGTTGACTTGTCTGGAAGAGATGAGACATGACTGCGGGGATCTCTTTACTTAAGAACCATTTCTTTTGAACTTGATCTACGTTAACTTCAGTGTTCTCCCTCTCTCCCCCTCTCTCTCTTCCCTCTCCCTCTATATCCTCCCAGCTCTCTCTCTCTCCATTATCCCTAATATTCCCCTATCCTCCTTCTCCCTCTCCTCGTCTTCCCTCTCTCACACTCCCTCACTCTTTTTCATTCAGAGATTGCGCATGTGCACGTAAATAGCATCATACTGTGGAGTGTGCGTGATGACGCCTGCTTGAAGAAGCCTCAGCTGGCCGAGTCTGATTGGACTCTGGGACTGGGTCAGGTTGCATCGGGGAACCAATGCACGCAGGATAAACCAGCCATCAGCACACACACAGGGGGGGATCCCTGACGTGCCAACATGAGACATCTGCTCTGATAGTCAATTGGTTTCAACATATCCACCTGTGACCTGGTCTGGAAGAGATGGGAGACGCCTACACCCACATAACACAGACTGCTAGGCTGGTACCTCACTTTCTCTACACCTCTTTGTTACCTCGAGAAGATGTGACACGTAATCTGAAACAATTACAATTGAACCACAATCAGATCGAACTCCTTTTCAGGCGGGTTTACCTGATGATAAGGGTGGTGTTTGGGGCTCAGGGTCTGCAGACACAACCCATACATCAAGTTAACCACCCTGGATATCAAACACCTACAGCATGGACGTCAACAACACAACGCAATCAGGGAATGTGATCCCTTGTAGCTCAGCGGCGGAACAAAGGGGGGGCTGTGTGTGAACCGCCTCCTACTCAGCAGCTACAGAGCAGCGCTGATGTCCCGTTCAATGGACCACGTGTTCCCAGCAGATCATAATCTGCAACACCTGCTGGTTTCATCAGCCTGCCTTGTAAATCAGTCTCCCGCCCTTGGCCCCAGCAGGCAGGGCGGTTGGTGAGAGTGTGATGAAGAAGAACCAACAGCCATCACATTCTCACATCAAACCCCCAGGTGATAGCATAGTGGAGTGCCACCGAAAGTATTTTCCCTAAGAGTATCAGCGACTAAGGACCTAATTGGTCAGCGACCCAGTACACTCCCTTACCCAAAACAATGAGACACACAAAGCCGATGACGTGCCGAGAGGCGCCGGCTATCAGCAAGATCTGCTCTCATGTGTCATTCTGCAGACGCTTCTGTCCACAGTGACTGACAGTGAGGAGCTGACAGTGACGCAGAGAGGAGCAGTGAGGGTCTGACAGTGACGCAGAGAGGAGCAGTGAGGGTCTGACAGTGATGCAGAGAGGAGCAGTGAGGGTCTGACAGTGATGCAGAGAGGAGCAGTGAGGGTCTGACAGTGATGCAGAGAGGAGCAGTGAGGGTCTGACAGTGATACAGAGACATGGGGAGCAGTGTATATAATAACTGCATAATAACAGCTATGCTAAGGCAAAGACGCGCAAAAAACACATACCAATTAAAATGTTCAATCATCAGACCAGGGTTACGAATACTAACTTGATTAGCTTGTAGTATTTTACCAAGAAACAGGTCACTATGAGCAGTGTTGATGGAGTCACTCACACATTCACAATATTATATTGACAGCTGCTGCAGAGGTAAAGTGTTTATTAAAGAAACGCAAAAACACATACACACACAAACACACACACATTTATAAACACACATAGATAGATACACTGGACACACCCACACACACACACCCATACACACACACACACACACACACAGACACACACACACACACACACACACACACACACACACACACACACACACACACACACACACACACACACACACACACACACACACAAACTGGCAGGAACCTAATCAAAAGAGGAACCTCCCCAGCTGGGGAGCATGATTCCGCGCTTCACATTTTGCATATCAAGATTACAGTTCAGGAGGGCAGACTGTACACCCCAATTTACACAGAATAACATTCACGTTGTCCAAAATAATAGGACTGTTGAATTGATCTGCACAACGTCGTATTGTTTCTTGCTTTTGAATCTGTTGAAATGTGCATTTTGAAATGTGCTGTGTTAAATAGAATAATTGATTTTATAATCGGCATATCATTTTATAAACGGTGAGAAGCGAACCTTGGATCTCTTGCCGTTGAGCCTTGACCTTAGAGCTGGCCTCACGAGACCACGAGGGCTCGCACCTGCGACCAACAGCCAGACCAGTAGGCTGCAAACCAACAGCCAGACCAGTGGGCTGCAAACCAACAGCCAGACCAGTGGGCTGCAAACCAACAGCCAGACCAGTGGGCTGCAAACCAACAGCCAGACCAGTAGGCTGCAAACCAACAGCCAGACCAGTAGGCTGCAAACCAACAGCCAGACCAGTAGGCAGTCCTCTGGAGGGCAAACCAGCAGCCAGACCAGCAGCCAGACCAGCAGCCAGACCAGTAGGCTGACCGCCTGAGGACAAACCAACAGCATATAACAAACCAGTTTCTTATAGAGTGGTTTGTTGTTGCTAACAAAAGAGTGCGTTCATGGTTGATTCCACACTAATGGCCGCACGGTTCAGATCTGTTCAGTGTTGCTCCAGAGGTGCTCGGTAGGATAGAACACAGCTGGCGATACCTGACAGCACTAATCCCAAAGCATTACTGGAGGTCAGGGTGAGGGTCTCATGAGAGGCCCTAGAGACCAGTTGGAGCGTAACGAGAAGAGCAGTGAGATGCCCCTTACCTTTGTCCCAGTGCATTCTCAGCTGTAGTGATGGACGGATGCTCTGCCGTGAGTCTGGATCACCATGAGATGGTTCATCAAAAACAACCCAAAATCATAAAGCGACAACCTGACCACGTTTGAAGGATCTGATGATTAACGAGTAGCAGCCTCCTTAACCCTGCACCCCCCCCCCCCCCCCCCCCCATACGCACACACAGCTAATGACGTCACACCGAGAACCCAAAAAACACCCGCCCTGGCAATGAGCACCCATGTTTCCTCAGACTGCCAACATCATCGTGAAACGCCTCTTTCTGGACCTGCACCTCAAGGCGCAGCTGAAGAGGGAAGAAGAACTACAGAAACCTCTCTCCCCCCTCCTTAGTAACGCATACGAACTGTCTGGAGAACCAGCAACAAGGGACCAGATTGTGCCAAAATTGTGTCACTTAAACCAAATATGAACCAAAGAGACCAATGTCACCAATGGACAGCAGTCGACAGCCACACCCCAAAATAAGTCTGCTTCTCCCCGAAGCCATTCTGTTGAGGATGACTTGAAAGAATTGATATTTTATCTCTAATAAAGAGTCTTTCACAAATATTCAATTTTCTCTCAAAATCAATTTACTCTGTGGAGAAAAAGGATAAACAATAACATAATAACATTACAAATATTTTAGAAGAGGGATATATATAGTCCAATCAATAGTTGATGTCAATCTCAATGAATTATTATTAAGTAAATTAATATGATTCACTGAAGAACTATAAATGTGCCCGTGAACCATGAAACAAACAGTGAATGGAACATTATTAACTAACTTCCTCATTATCTTCTTCCTCATTATCTCTATAGATTAGTATTATTATTGACTATTGATTGGACAATATATATCACT
>NC_082397.1:19092519-19102519 GCF_031168955.1 Gadus macrocephalus
TATTGGAGCCACTGCCTGGAAGGCAAGAGCGGCCATGACAGCCCCTTCTTTAGCAACCTCCCACCCAATCGTACTGATGTCTCTGGCCTCTGCAGGAGGCTCTCTCTGACCTGCAGCCTTCCACAACATGACCTGAAGATGAGCACGCAGTATGTGCAGCATCAGGTTGGCATCAGTTGGAGGAAGCTTCTTAAGTTTGGGAGGCTTTTTGCTGCGACTGTAGATCTGGTAGCGAGTGTTATTCATCGACTTGGCCTTCTTCTGCCCATACAGTGCGATAAAGAACTCTGTCCCAGTATCCTTTAGGTCACTATGAGTGGCTAAGCACTGTATTGAGACCAGGAATGTTTTTTCCTAGGAGTACTTTCAGCGCAGATGTCTTGCCCTTCCCACAGGGATAGGAGGCAGTGTCACATCCCGACAGCGCATGCATCCCCAGGAGACCTTGACATCTGTCACCCAATCCTCTGATGGTGGCATTTATATCCAGGATGGTGCCATTCCACTTCTCCATCTGCACTGTTGATTGAACATTGGCCTTCCAGGCCCAGTACACCAACAGAACAAATATGTCAGTGTCATCCCATATTGTCAGAGCCCCTGCTTCAGCTGCTTGCAGCATGTAGCTAATGAGGGTGATGTCAGCCTCCTCATGCTTCACAATGCAGTCTGTGTGGTTCACAAATAAGATGTTATTAGTGGTGAGGTCAAATGTGCACAGAAGGCGCGATAACTGGGTCTTAGTTGATGTGCTCTTCATCAAAGCTTCTCGACAAGGAAGGGGTGTGTTGACGGTCAGCTTATAATCAATTGCACCAATAACTCCTCGCCTTCTCCTCTCATGATCCTTAGCAGTGGGTTCATCATTGTACTGGTCAAAGATGACGAGGGTCTCAATAACTCCTGCTGCAGTATAGGCATTGGAGAGGCGTGAATTGATGCTTGAGGCAATGTCCTTAATCGTACCTGCCACTGGCCAGACAATGTGATAGAGCAACTGACTTCCATCAACTAATAACATTGGGAAGTGGAGCATTTTAATCAGGTTCTCCCAATCTTTTGACAAGGAAAGACTTGTCACCCTTCCTCAGGCAACCAAATTCATCAATGAGTGATGGTGGAACTGGACTGAGCTCATGATCAAAAACATCTTTCAACTCTATGCCACGCTGCTGCCCCACGACTAAGAGTCGAGCAAAGAGGGCCTCCATGTCGTAGATAGGCTTGCCTTTCACAGTCAAAGCTTTCTTCATCACCTCCATGGTTGTGATTCTCTTACCAATGGGGCTATGGAAGCCTTCAGGAAGAGAATCTGCAGAATCTTTGCTCTGCTGTTCACCAATGTGAAGAGCATTCTGCACGTTCACGAGTCTGGTGCCGCTTATCCATTCACGATGTTGTAAAGAATTTGCTGGTTCTCTTTTAACGGATGAGAAAGTTGCTGGAACTCCTCCATGATTTTATTGCGATCTCCTCAATCAATTTCTTGTCTTCTCTCACCTTCCTCCTTATGTTTCCATCTACTCTGCTTCACATTTCCATTCACATGAACATTTTCCTCCTCCTCTGAATTTTCTGGAATGTCCTGATTTACATACATTTTTTCCACTGTCTGGGAAAGGTGGGAGCAAATGGGATGGGAATTGATCCACACTGCAGGATCAATCCGAATAGAGTCCACCTTGTCCTTCCCTTGTTTAATGTAGGTCTGCGCACCAAACTGGTCAGCAGGTACAGGTTCCGACAAGGTTCCTTAAAGGTTTTCACCAACTCAGTCCCCCTTGGAAAAATAATTTTGAACCTGGCTTTATCACATGTGTGCATGCAAATTAGAGGATATTTAACGAGATATGGCCTCATTCATTTGCATATGTATACATTAAAATACAAAAAACATGCAATACATTTCTTTCTCATCTTATTATAGGTAATCAACTCTGAAAGTTTCATGGTGATATCTATTTATTTATTTACCCTATTCACCTGTAGTGTCTTGCCTTAATTGCCTATGTATGCTAATTATGCTAATTGCCCAAAGTGCAACTTTTAGCAACCAAGTTGAATTCCATCCACTAGGTCTATAGATGACATTTCTGCAATAAAACTTTAGGGTACTCAACATTTCTGGGTTTACGACTAAATACATGTTGTATCAAAAAGAGATACTCATTCGTCCCATTCCTAGAAGACATTATTGAAGTATACTCTGTGTGTGTGTGTGTGTGTGTGTGTGTGTGTGTGTGTGTGTGTGTGTGTGTGTGTGTGTGTGTGTGTGTGTGTGTGTGTGTGTGTGTGTGTGTGTGTGTGTGTGTGTGTGTGTGTGTGTGTGTGTGTGTGTGTGTGTGTGTGTGTGTGTGTGTGTGTGTGTGTGTGTGTGTGTGTGTGCATTTACCACAGTTTGAAAGTTGGTAAGCAACGAAAGAAATTAGCTATGGACGTGTTGATACTGTTTCTTTGACAATATATCAGATCGTTATTTTACGAATTTGAAAAAGGAAACCTATCCCGATCAAACGCAATAGGCCCTACTAGCGGCGCTAAAGAATTATGATCACGGGAGCTACTGGGGGGCTAGATTGTTCATAGCAGGTGCTTATATATTTCAACGCAACAAACAATAACAAATAATACGACACATGATATGCTACGAATCGACCAATGCAATCACATAAGAAACACCCATGGTCATCTTCACTTTCGCAAAGGAAAATTATAATTTCATAGTTCAATTTTGTTGATGTCTTCAAATATATATATATATATATATATATATATATAATATATATGTGTGTGTGTGTGTGTGTGTGTGTGTGTGTGTGTGTGTGTGTGTGTGTGTGTGTGTGTGTGTGTGTGTCCAGCCGCTGTTTGTAACTAATAAGAATAACTGCACCACTCACTCCATCCAATAGATGGCGGCACATTTTATAAGTTTCCACCATGGCGATATGCAATCTATATTTGCATAATCTATATTGCATATATTCTATATTATATCATAGATATTTCCATCGTCTTTAGTTTAATTGTCATGAGTTACACAATAAATTAACCAACATTTGAGCTACTTCTATTTCGAAATATTTCTTGTGCTCTAAAATGTTATCTATAGATAATTATAGTTTTAAGAGCCTTGCTTCTATTATTTTCTATGAGTAAATATAATATCATATAGCATCATGTTCAAACAAATACACTTCGGCCTATATTTCTTCCTCTATTACAAAATAGAGTAAGTATTGAAGTTAATATGGTGGCATATTAACAACACGAGTTTAATCTTTATGTTTATAAATAGCAAGAAATACATGTATTCTATCTAAGCGTTGCAGGTAATGCAAATAGAGTTATTGTTACATAAAGTATATCCACCATAGACTGTGAAAAATAAAGTAGGGCTATCAGCATTTAAAACCATTTCCTTTACTCTTTCACTTAAAAATGTCTTGATCTTGCATTTGTCAGGAAACAATACCTTTTGGATTGAATATGTAAGCCTGCGGCACAATTCTGAAGTCTATATTTCTGAATCAGTGTTTTGAACTCAGTCTTTCCTGAGCCCACAGCCCTGATACGAGGTGTGTAAAGGATCATGTTTCTGTATGTTGCTTTGTATTTGGAGCGCTGTGTACCATCCCCCCCTTCCCCCTGTCGGTTTCATATTCCCTGTTGTCCACACATTGATATCTCGTATCGGAAGTTATGGCCATGGCGCCTTTCCTTTTCCTCACATTCACATCAATACAAGCGTTGAGGCAGGCTTCTTCTGAAACCCATGGGTCAGGGAGACCACTGGAGACCAGAGACCACTGAGGCCAACGCGGAGACCGCCGGAGACCGCTGCAGACCGCTTGAGACCACCGGAGACCACCGAAGACCACCAGAGACCGCCAGAGACCACCGGAGACCACCGGAGACCGCCACCGGAGACCACTGGAGACCACTGGAGATCATCTTATTCCAACGAGCACATGAGGCCGTTCAATTAAGATATCCTCCTATCACCAGATCATGTTTACTTACCTAATCCATTGATCAATTAGGATATCCACCTATTACCAGACCCTGTTCAGATATCTAAATCCATTGATCAATTAAGATACCCACTTATCACCAGACCCTGTTTAGTTATGTCAATCGATTTTCGGAATATATGGCCTAAAACATGTACAAAAACACCAGTTTAAATATCTTTGTTTGAATTGTATTTTATTGAAAGCATGTTGATTCCTTAGGATGATGCTACATGAGTCCAAACACCTCTACAAACATGTCATCAATCTATAATGTCTATAATGGGGTCTGGGCCCAGAGAGAACTGAGAACCGACTCCTCAGTGTCACTGTATTCACAAAACAGTTCAGCTCAAAAGGTCTCAGGTCGGATGATGACATCACGGTAAAATATGACACGTTGTCTCTCAGCAGAGAGAAGTAGAAATATATATTTGACTTCGACGACCTTGCCAATAGATTCAGCAACCTTGTTCGTCCCTAGGGCGCGCGCGCGCACACACACACACACACACACACACACACACACACACACACACACACACACACACACACACACACACACACACACACACAGTGTCGTAGTGGTTCGTGTGAATGTCAAATTATGATTAAAATAGCATTAGTACAGGAGCAGCTCTATTCGTGAAAACTTTTGACACATTTGAAATAAACGTTCGCTTCGTAGTGAGTGGAAGTGTGAAAGAAGCTTTCGATGACACCACATATCTCCCTCCCTCTCTGAAACCACTGAGCTCTTATAATTACCTGAAGAACAGGTGTCGTAAGTCAGAGTGGGAGAGTCCGCTGTCTGTCAGTCAGACCTTGCCGACACAACGTCGGCTCGAACGGCTAAACTTGGGATTTTAACAAATTTAAGCTGATTTATTAAGGGGTTGAGTGTTGTCTTCACACGTTGGGCACAACATGCGGGGACGTTTTAATCGTAAGGACACTTACTGGGAAACTGACGTGCCCACAACAGTGGAGGTGGAATCCCCAGGCGAGCTGTCCCCTCTACCCGGGGGATCAACCAGCTCGGATTGGCCCGACACCCCCGTGTCTGGGTCAGCTCACACCCATCCGGAGGAACCAGACCCCCCCGTGTCAGGGTCAGCTCACATGGGCTTGGACCACCCTCACCAGAAAAGTAAGTTCGCAATGACGACTTCTTATCCAAATATGAGATGCATTAATATGCATCGACATGCAGGTCATCAGGGTCAGTTATCTTTTTGAGTTGTAGTTATTTCAGAGGTACGGAACTATACAGCCTATTAATTGCCTGAAATGACCGTAAAGAGATTTTACATTTTGCGATTTTACGTGTGGATCTCCTCCTGGCCAGAATATCACAGGGCAGTCTACCTGGGCGCTCAGTTCTCCAACTATCTCAAAAGGAGACGGACAAAAGTTCACCGATTACTTTCTTCAATCTTTTTTTCGAATGTAGCTCGAGGAATGTAGGCTTATTTCAATGGATTTTCAAATAGCATAACATATAAAGAAGATACAGAATTTGTGGATTTGTGTGTGACAATTGGCCCATGGGCATACGGCCCCAACTGGATTTAAATAAAGGACTAATTAGTGTCCGTATGTGGAACACTTGATAATGTCTTAACATTAGCACTATTTAACCATTTGGGTGGTCCAAATTGGTGGAGTTTTGGTTATCCAAGTTGTATCACACAATGATAACTCACCCTTTAAAATGGCCTTAGGCTATTGGTACATTCATTCCCTATATGCCTTTCAAAGGTGTGGGTTTCTATATTTTGAGTTGTTTGTGACTGAGGCAGTTTCTTTAAGAAACAGGCCAAAGCCTCACGGCATGCATATGCCATAAGGGTTATTCCTTGGCTTCCCAACCAGAAGGCATGTTATCATATATCAATGTTGCAGGAAGTAGCCTATTGTATGTGTACCCTCCCTCCTCCTCACAGAGTATTGTATGTGTACCCTCCCTCCTCCTCACAGAGTATTGTATGTGTACCCTCCCTCCTCCTCACAGAGTATTGTATGTGTACCCTCCCTCCTCCTCACAGAGTATTGTATGTGTACCCTCCCTCCTCCTCACAGAGTATTGTATGTGTACCCTCCCTCCTCCTCACAGAGTATTGTATGTGTACCCTCCCTCCTCCTCACAGAGTGTTGTATGTGTACCCTCCCTCCTCCTCACAGAGTATTGTATGTGTACCCTCCCTCCTCCTCACAGAGTATTGTATGTGTACCCTCCCTCCTCCTCACAGAGTATTGTATGTGTACCCTCCCTCCTCCTCACAGAGTATTGCATGTGTACCCTCCCTCCTCCTCACAGAGTGTTGTATGTGTACCCTCCCTCCTCCTCACAGAGTGTTGTATGTGTACCCTCCCTCCTCCTCACAGAGTGTTGTATGTGTACCCTCCCTCCTCCTGCTCCCCTCAGGCTCTGACGACAACCTTGAGAAGCGATACCTTGGGGTGCGTGTCAAAATGCCAGTGAAGGACATGCTGAGAAGCATCCGCCTGGCCCAGGGATGTGACCCACAAGAGCTGCAGGTCATTAAACACGTATTCCCTTATTTATGGCCTCTTTTATATCAGTGCTTTGGGGAACATAGGTGTGAGTGAATTACATGACATTATTGTTTACAAAAGGCACGCAAACATCCAACCTAGGTGACCAAGCTAGCCATGGATTGGGTGTGTTGTGCCTGAAGCTCAGAGCCCCCCAGGGTGACACACCTGGAGAGGGGGCACTGGGAAGGGCTGCTTGTGTTGGCTGACAGCTCTTATTCATGCAGTGGATGTTTTTGTTTGTGTGTCTGTCCTCACAGGAGAAAAGTCTCAAAAGATCTAAAGGTAAGGAAAATCCCACAGCACCCATGACCGGTTTTAGGAGAGCACAGGCCCACGGCCAGCAGACACCAGCAGCAGACACTGTTTCAAGCAATTGATGGCATCAGGATAGCCCATTTATTTATTTATTTATTTATTCATCATTAAAGTTAATATTTTGAACTGAGGCCACATTTGAAACCTTTGAAGAAAAATGAATTGGATTCAGTATGAAAACTTCCCAATGCATATTTCTTCCACAGGAGAGAAGAAACGAGTGAATACTTGCAAAGAGCGTCAATCTAACAAGGTGAGAACAGGAGAATTCCATAACTCAACATGTAGGAGGCGTGTGTCGTTGGATTGGGCGGGTGACCTTGAACTGCTGTGACCCGGTTGTCTTGGTTCTCCCAGAGGAAGCGCCCCAATAAAAGCCTTGAGGAGCTGGCTATCATCGTGGAGGTGCTGGAGGAGGACCTCAAAATGGGCAACACTTACAGCTCCCATCGGCCCTCCGCCGCCTCCAACCCCTCCCCCGCCTTCCTGCTGTCCTTCAGGTCTACGGAGCCCAGCAGCCCTACCTGGGGCGGCACGCCGCCGCGCTACGGCCAGGCCTCCTGCAGCAGCCCCGAGTCGGGGCCCTTGAGCAGCTGTGGCTCGGCCTCCGACCCCCACAGCCCCTCCAGCGACAGCATGAGCGACGGCGGCTCCAGCGATCGTCTGTCCCAATGCCTCCCTTCGTATCAGCGGTGCATGGCCGGTTACCATAGCGCCGCCGACGACAGTGACGGCATGATCCCCAGCCCCGTGTACACGGCGGCCCTCTCCTCGACAGGCCCCGCTGAGTTCTGGCGAGCAGCTTCCCCCCACAGCCCAGACTTCGCCCCCCCCCCCGGCCACGACCTGTTCAGGGACCACGGTGTCGAAGGCCAATGCGACGACATTGGTGGTCTGGAGAGTGAGTGGTTCGTCTCTGGACACGGCGTCGGTCAGAGCAGCGGCGCCTACTTCGTCAGCCAGCTGCAGAGAGAGGAGAACGAGCTGGAGGACGTGTGTGATAGCAGGTTGCTTGCAACGGACGGACAGGGCAGGATGTAAGTATGGAGTGGATTCATTACTAGGGTCTTGACTATGGCTTCATATCCACCCAGCATCAACATGTCCTAACCTAGCAGTAGGGCTGGTACAGATCTTTTCTTATTGTACTGCTGACCTCTAGAGACCCTAATCACAGTCTTCCTCACTCACAAACTAAATGTCAAGGTTCGTATTAAGCAGGAGAGTGTAGTGTCTTTCAATAGATCTTGTTTTACTGTATAGTCCAATACTATGAAGGGGATCAGAATCAGGCCTTTAAACCAGCCCAAACCTGTTCTCACTCCCCCTGCTTGTTGTTGACACTTTTGCTCTGCCTTGCTCCAGGGCTCTGCACCGAGTGGCCTGTCTAGGGAAGAGGGCTCAGGGATACGCCATTGCCAAACGAATGGCGAGCATCCACTGTTTGGACCTCAAGGACTCTGAGGGAATGGTACGGTAGATAAGAATCAATGTTATATGTTGTGTGATATGTGGCGAGATGTAGAAGTATACTGTTGTGTCTTCATATTGTTTATCAAAGTTCTGTTGTACCAGCTCCAATAGCTTACAGATATGATGGCTTACATTAACATGGAAACATACAGTATATGCACCAAGGAGGGTTTCCTGTGTTATCAGGAGTTAAAGCCTTGCCATGGTGACATTGCTTCCTGTCCTTATTGACCCTGGGTTTCTCTCCCAGACTTCCCTTCACCTGGCGGCCAGGCACAACCAGCACCTGATGGTGGCTGACCTCATCGGCCTGGGCGCCAATGCCAATGAGAAGGACGCATCTGGGAAGACCTGCCTCCACATCTGTGCTGAGAGAGGCTACATCCGCGTCCTGGAGGTAGTCCCTCTCTCCTTGTTGCTATTAGTTATTTATTGGATTTATTAAAGCACAAAATATTTTACTCACCGCCAATAAATAGTCCATTACCAGAGTTGATAAACAGTTAATCTGGTCATAATCTATTTATGGTTATACAAAAATATCATGTAAGAAGGAAAGTGGATTCATGTAATGGTAAAAAGAGAAGGATCTGAATGTTTGTTTTAAATGGCTGTATCTTATAAGGCCTAGTTTACGTTACGTAAACCTTACGTTACGTTTACGCTTTTCGAATCTGAATCAAATGCAGTAAACATACCCTTCCCTGTCTGAAGAGCGGTCGGAAGATGAGAACACCATACAATAAACTCAAAAGGCGGTGTACTAAGATAGGTTACGAAGTCACTACTCATGGTTTGACTTTTCAGTCAACCTTTCGGTTTACTGAATGAGAATTTTAAAATACTCCAACTATCATGTAACCTTGGTAATTTAAGCAACCAAATGACCTCTCCCAACATATTACCTATGTCTCACATGTGGATGCACAGTACTGTGGGAATTTGCCCAAGGAGGAGACAAACAAAGCGCTTCCGAAACCAGTTCTTCTGGGTACTTCTCACCCTTAAGGGCCTTTTGAGTCCTGTCATATAATTATCACAAGGGTTGGAAATATTCTGTGCATGCCTTATTGGACGGTAAGTGCCAAGAATGCATGTGTCCTGTTTGTTAAGCACAAGTAACCTTGTTCCTTTACAATGTGCTTCAAATCATCACTCCCCCTGTTAATGTACACCCCGAGAACATTTCTGCCGACAAGTGAAGTCTAAAGAATGAGGTTTTGCGTTCAATTCATTCCTCTGTACTCTTTCATAACTGAAATTATTTTCTACATAATGGCGGTAATTTGGTGTTTGATCTTCTTTTCAGGTGTTGAAACACATGATGTCCGATGGCGTGTTCGTCGATATGGATGCCACTGATAACTATGGTACGCCTTCACTTCACTGTGCAATGCAACAGTTTCATGGAACCACCCGATGATATGATCGACTATCAATCTCACCACTATTGGCAAATTCGCTGCAAGAGCTGTTCAACATTTGAAGAGGAGGTAGCATGGTGTTACAAGTCCTCCCCCCCCCTGTGCAGGACTGAGCGTGCTGCAGTGTGCCGCTCTGGGCCTGAGCGCTGCGGTTCAGGAGCTGGAGGGGAGGGCCTGCCTGGGCCGGGCCCGGCTGCACACCCTCCGCAAGGAGCA
>NC_082397.1:19107519-19114373 GCF_031168955.1 Gadus macrocephalus
AAGGAACAGATGGGCGAGATGATCACCCTGGGGCAGTTTCTAAGGATGGAGCACAACTCAGCTCAGCAAGGATTAGTGCCACCGGCCGACACCTAAGACCTCCTGCAATAAGACATTACAGGAGGTCGAGGAGCCACAACTGCGGCAGGTGTCCCGCCATGACACAGATGTGGGGCATGGAGTGTGGAAGTTCTGGGAGAGAGGGGAGCAGGGGGCGGGGGCAGAGCTGGACTTCGTCCGTGTCGTGGGGGCCCCCACAGACATAAGTCTGTGGGGGGTCGGGAAAATGGCCAGGCAGCCAGTATACAATAAAACGTCTATCCCAGAAACCTGGTTCCGTCAGTCCCAGACCCTAGAATCTAGCTCCATCACATGTTCACAATGGCAATAGAGTTTCGCCAGGTATTCAGACTAGACCAGCTTATGAACCCCTAGTTAAGGGTCGGCAACCTTTTCTTTTTTGTAAGAAATGGGGTGTGGATAGCTGGTAGCTAGTTTCAGTCCATGTTTGTGCAATAGTATCATTGCACCATAGAAATATCAGCATAACCCTGAATTTGAAAATGAAAATGAAATAACAACACTGGTAAACATTTCAAACAATATAATTCTGACTGTCCAGTTAAGTCATAAGTAGCCTTGTTACATTGATTCCAAGAAACACTTCAAAAATCTATATTAGCTTTTTCTATGAAAAATGAAAAAAACTTGCTGGAATGAGATAATCAAACCCACCCTACCTTTCTCATCCAGTTAAATGGGATTTTTGGTTCCATAGCTAGCCGATCTAAGCACAGTACACGCTCATAGGCTATTTCGCTCAGAAAATAGGCACCAAGATAGTCTCTTAACAAACTGATAATGTATGGTTTCATTTGTTGGTCCGGATAGGAATCCAGGGAAAAGAAGTGCCTGTAGTGAGCGTAACATCTATCATAATTCACCTACGTTGATAAGTGTTGTTCTACACACTGTTGTAGGCATATCGTTTACTGTCTTGGTTGTTCAGGGATCGCTGTCCCTTTAATTGTTAGGAACGTCTCATGACGTGGAGCCCGATGCAGGATTTGTTTTACATGCAGCGCGTTTTCACTATGGTTTTCTAACAAAATAAATTGAGCATTGAGCACACGTCATGCATTCGTGTGCTCAACGTGAGAAATTGACTTTGACTGCCAGCGCTCGGTAGCGGCTATGAGCGTCGACCACGCTGGCAGGCTGCTCTTCGTCCGCGACAGGATCTCCGGACGACGATTCCTGTGCGACACGGGAGCACAGAGGAGCGTCCTGCCTGCATCCCGTTTGGACATGGTGACCGACGGCCACGGCCCCCCTATGGAAGCTGCTAATGGTAGCCCCATTCGTACATATGAAACGAGGTACATTGAATTGTGTTTCGGGGGGCACCGGTTTGGCTGGGACTTTGTTACAGCTAAGGTCTCGGAGGATTCTCCTCTGCGCCGATTTTTTGTGTGCGCATGGACTGTTGGTGGATGTGAAGAACCGCCGTTTGATTGACATGTCACGTTTTGTTCCTATGCGTGCACGCTCAGTGGGGCTGACTCCATGCAACGCATGCTTTCCCCCTTAGATGACTTCCACCGTCTGCTTGTCGGTTTCCCAGCCCTCACTCAGCCCACTTTCTGTACTTGGACTTGGATGAAATCCTAGTGGCGAGCACGTTCAAATCTCAGCACCTGTAGCACCTCCCTACCCTTTTTGAGCGGCTCAGCCAACATGGGCTAATTGTCAACCCCGCCAAGTGCCAGTTTGGTCTCTCCATCATCGATTTCCTGGGACACGGAGTCACGAAGGACGGTGCGGCCCCTCTCCCACCAAAGGTGGAGGCGGTCACACAGTTCCCATGCCTACTCACTGTCAAGTCCCTTGCATGAGGCCTTGCAAGGTAAGCCCAAGCACGCTGTGGATCGGACTGAGAGCAGGGACAAGGCTTTTGTTGCCACTAAGGCAGCCCTGGCGAACACCACCATGCTGGCACATCCTTCTCCCACAGCCTCCATTGCCATCACCTCGGACGCCTCGGACCACGCTGTCGGTGCCGTCTATGAGCAGTTGGTAGGCGGGCCCTGGCAGCCACTTGCCATCTCTAGCCGTCAGTTGCGCCCCAGCGAGCGGAAGCACAGCACTTTCGACCTTGAGCTGCTTGGTCTCTACCTCGCCATCAGACACTTACGTTCCCTGCCGGAAGGTCGACACTTCATAGGTTTTGACAACCACAAGCCGCTGACTTTCGCCATGGCCAAGGTGGCTGAGCCGTGGTCTGCCCGCCAGCAACGTCATCTGTCCTACATTTCGGAGTTCACCACGGATTTACAGCACGTTGCCGGTAAGGAAAACCAGGTGGCGGACTGCCTGGGATGGAGACGACATGTTTTTTTTCGATTTCATAGGTCGATAAAGGCTGTCCTTCGTACCAGCCTCAGAGACAGCAGCTGGGTACTGCTTAAAATCAGGACTGCACGAAAGGAAGACCTACAGTCCTCCTCTGCAGTGCTTGTTTATGGCCTGCCGCTGAGGGTTCCAGGGGATTTAGTCCCTGGCACCACCGTTCCTTTGTCTGCCACTCTCCAGCGGTCCACGCTATTGGACAATGCAAGGCTTTTTGCACCAGTCCCCACTCCCCGTCACGGTCTCCCTCAGTCGCACATCCCCGCTTGGCATCGGACGGCTGACTATGTTTTCATTCGCCACGACGCCCAAAGGGGGTCGCTTCCCCCGCCCTACGAGGGCCCGTTCCGGTTTTTGGAGACAGGGGACAAACATTTTGTGATGGACATTGGCTGCAGACCGGAGCAACACTCCATTGACCGCCTCAAGCCCGCTCACTTGGACGTGGCCAGACCCATTGAATTGGCCCAGCCCCCACGACACGGACGAAGTCCAGCTCTGCCCCCGCCCCCTGCTCCCCTCTCTCCCAGAACTTCCACACTCCATGCCCCACATCTGTGTCATGGCGGGACACCTGCCGCAGTTGTGGCTCCTCGACCTCCTGTAAGACACAGTCGTTGTGGCCGGTTAATACACCCACCTTCCCTGAAGACATGCCTAGGCTGATTTAACCCCTTAGATGCAGATAAGTCATGTAATATGGACGGACACAGTCATAGGTGCAAGATAATGGGGACATTTCTTCCCATTTCTAGGAGTAAGTAAAATAAGACTAGGAATCAGCGGAGTGAAAGAGGCAGTCCGCTAACCAATGCTTGACACTAGCGATTATGTTGCAATACCAGCTAATATCAGGGAACTAAGAATGGCAGGTTGGAGGTGGTGGAAATCTGAAGTAATCAAATTCAGGCACAGGCCGGGCTCTCTGCAGGAGGAGCAACTGGTCCAAAGGGACTCCAGGATAGGTTGCTAGCGTTAGATCATGCTAGTTGCAGCTTTTAAAGCATTTAAAGAATAAGGATCCCAATGAAGTCTTAATGGACCAGAGAAGTAATTTTACATCAACATTTCTGTGGCAGGGAAAACGGCACCTAGTGATAAAGTCAATGAGGACCATGCTCTACAAGGTCTCAACTGACATTTTGAGACCTTAAACAAGACCTTCAAGTCAATGCTGTGCAAAATTGTTCCAGACTCAGTAGCTCAGTAGACTTGGGAGGATCATCTGGTCCACGTTCAAGACATTCTCCAGGGAAGATTATGGCCTGGCTATGAATCCCTTCAGGTGCTCCTTTGGCCAGTCGCAGGTGGATTACCTGGGATTTGGCCCCGGAGGTGTGTCAGGGGCAACTCACACTAGGGCCGCGGCCCCATGCCCGAGCTCATTTGCATACTAACGTCTAGAACGTTTGACTAGTGTGACCACGCCATCCGTATTCCAGCACGGAACAGCCCCTTGGCCACGGCACACTTGGGAGAGGTGTGCCGTGGCCAAAGAACAGATGCTAATGAGATGACACACGGACACGCGCGGATATGCAACGTGAGCTGGATGACGTAGTCCTTGCGCGACCCTTCTTTCTTTATAGGTCCATGCCCTTCTTCCCCACAACAATAATTTTAAACAATGGCGGCAAGTGGTTCACGAGTGGGTTTACGTTGGTGCGATAGTGAAGTCGAGTGTTTACTTGAAATTTTGGCCGATGACAGCATTCAGTCGCAGCTGGACACCACGCTTGGTGATGACGTATTTATCGTATTATGACGTGATGACGTATGTATGAAGGAGCAATCGTGCCCAGGCCACGGCCTTTGGGAGCAGTGTGACCACGGGCCAGGGCCGGCGCTCGGCATAGGCGAGCTAGGCGACCACCTAGGATGACAAATGCATTGGGGGCGCCCTCTGGTGGCGCCCTTAATTAGTCAATTAAAATATACGACGCGAACGGAGAAGGGAGGGGGCGCGGGAGCAAGGGCGGCCTGAAACCGTCACCGTAGCACCCCCCCCCCCCCCCCCCCCCCCCCCCCCCCCGCTCGGAAGACCTGTCCAGGGCGCAAGTTGATTTCGAGTCGCCTAGGGCACCGAAACGGGAGGGGGGGTAATCGTGCTGAATCTTCCTGCAGCACGGAACAGGCAAACTTGCCTAGTGTGAGTGCGCCCTCAGTAAGGCCACACGTAGGGTGGGAGGGTGAGTGGCCTCACTGATACCCCAGTACAAAGAACTAAATCCCAGGTGAGGCCTTTCCTTGGGATGATCCTTGGGATGTGCCACCGGTTGTTCCCCAACTGCTCCGGAAGGGCAACCATTGTATCCTAGCTGACCAAGAAAAACAGTCTGAACAAGGTCAAGTGGACTGCTCAGTGTCAGTTTGCCTTTGAGGACTTTAGGATTGCTGGTGGAATGGCCCTGTAATGCAACAGCAAGACTATGAAATCCCTTTTACTGTGTAGACTGCTCTGTTAGCGGAAGAGGGCGACTGGAACCCATAATTTTCCCAGCAGGAAGTCGTTCCCCACGGAGTGCCGGTACTCTACTTTAGAATTGCTTCCCTACTACCTGATGGAGAAGAGCTTCACTGTGGAGGCGGATCATAGGGCCTCACAGTGGCGCCACAAAATAACAGCCGTATTACATACGAGGTATTTGGCTCTGCAACCATAATTCTCTCCTACACAAACACACACGTACACACACACCCACAAACACACACTGTGGCATCCCGCCACGTGGTCCTCGGCCTGGACGGGCCCGGGGTACCGTAGAGGACGGGGTGTACCACCCCCACCCACCAGCCGGCGAGAGAGAGCAGCCCTTTCGGCACCCCAATCAGGGTGATTGGGGGACACCTGGCCGAAAGCACGGTAGCCATGTTAAAAGGAGGCACAGCACAGCACAGCACGGGTCGGGTGCAGGAAGGAAGGGCTCGTGGCAGCAAGAGAGCCTAGAGGCCCACGGAGGCCCTAGAGACCGTGAGAACCCTGGTTGATTGAAGTGATTGTATAATAAATGCCTGGAATGGCTTTAACCTTCTACAAACGCGTCGTTTGTACCGGTAACCCGGCTCATTCTAGGACCGGGCTACCACAACACACACATACACACGCTCCCGCACACACACACACACCCACAAACACACACACACATACACACGCTCCCGCACACACACACACACACACACACACACACACACACACTCAAAAACACAGATACGCTCACAAACACACACACGCACACACGGACGCTCACAAACACACACACTCAAACACACACACACACACACACACTCAAAAAAACACACACACACACACACACACACACACACTCAGACTAAAACACAATAGGCTGCAGCCAACTAGCTCCACAACACCACCCACCCAACACACCAACACACACACTGATACACACATATATGGTATTTGTACTCATCTCACACAGGCACGGTCTACACACCAAAACACACAAGCCCCACACGCCTACTCTGCTAACACCTGAACCTAAGGCAGGCCTCGACTTGCAGGGCAAACTGTTTTGCTTTAGGCTCGAATACTCCATCCCATACCTTACAGTAATAAGTCTCCCTCTCCCGCTCACTCTATTTTTTCCCCTCCCTCTGTCCAATCAGCTGAGAGACAAACACACTGACACACACATATCATATGTTTGCTCAACAACTCAAATTCCTTTGAGTTGTTGAGTTTTTTATTACTTTAAATGGCTGCCTTAAACCTGAAATAGGCAAGAGAAATGTCTTCAAAGACAAGCCCAATTGGTGTTCGATTAACATTAGACGAGTACAACATTTAGGAACAAATGTCCCTGATAGCCAAATCAGATTGAAGAGAGAATCAATATGGGCAAAAAGTTCTTCATATCCATAATATTAGTATTGCTATCTTTGGTTGAATATTTCAACATGAGGTGCAACACCAGCTGAATTGGAAAGATGGAAAATTTCTCTACAGAAGATGTTCTATTCCAAAACCAATCAATGTTAAATGGTCAATTAGAGAGTGCTGCATAATAGATCATAGCAACAGTTTAGTCCATATTGATCAGTGGTACACATGGTTGATCATTCCTCAGCCTACAAGTGGAGCATTATCTGTCAGTACCACAGTCAGATGCTCCCTACAAGCAAACCCCAGGCCAGTAGCTATGTTTGTGGCAACTATTGACACAAAGGATTACAAATATTTATTATCTCATCGAGGTCCAACGGCAAGAAGGCATGTAGATGAGCGCAGCCCACGGACGATGGAACAAGGGCTCACCAGAGACATCTGCTGGTGAGGAACGGTTTGGAGCAGCTCCACTGTTTTACTGCTTAATGTTGACCTTCAAGTGAACAGCATAGGCTCACTGTGTCGTACTGGACCTTACTGTTGACCTTCCAGTAACCAGTGTAGGCTCACTGTGTCGTACTGGACCTTACTGTTGACCTTC
>NC_082397.1:19114473-19116973 GCF_031168955.1 Gadus macrocephalus
ATAGATAGATAGATAGATAGATAGATAGATAGATAGGATGCCTCAATGTCACCTCCAGAGGGTGGGAGCCTGTGCCGACCTCCGGGTCCGGCCGGCGCTCCCACCTGCCTTCCGAAGAGGGCCGTGCATGCGCTGGGGAACGGGGGGTAGGACAACATGGGTGGGAGGGTTACAGGACAGGTGGAGGTCACCGCAGGAGGTCCGTCCCACTGCCCTCATTAGCAAAACCCCTCATCCTCCTGTGCGTGTCTGGGACCTGTCTGTGTCTTCTCACCAGCCAACAACAGTCCAGGCCCCAGCCTCCCAGCCAGCTCTGACTGTTGCTATAGCAATAGGCAAACACACTGTGTGTGTGTGTGTGTGTGTGTGTGTGTGTGTGTGTGTGTGTGTGTGTGTGTGTGTGTGTGTGTGTGTGTGTGTGTGTGTGTGTGTGTGTGTGTGTGTGTGTGTGTGTGTGTGTGTGTCTCTCTCTCTCTCTCTCTCTCTCTCTCTCTCTCTCTCTCTCTCTCTCTCTCTCTCTCCCTCTCTCTTAACGATATTCATATTGATACAATTTGTTGTTACCCCCCTCTCCTCTCTCCTCTCTCCCCCCCCCCCCCCCCCCCATCCCCCACTCAGACGTTGGCAATAATGTGTGGCGGTTGCAGTAAGTTGTTGTTATTATTATCATAATGGTGTGAAGGGAACTGTTTCAGGGTCAGGGAATACAAGGATGATTACCAACAACAAGCAGACCTTGTCTGTTTTAGGGGCCAAACCCTCCTGTAGTCTGAACACCTCTTCTGTCTTAGGGTCCAAACCCTCCTGTAGTCTGAACACCTCTTCTGTCTTAGGGTCCAAACCCTCCTATAGTCTGAACACCTCTTCTGTCTTAGGGTCCAAACCCTCCTGTAGTCTGAACACCTCTTCTGTCTTAGGGTCCAAACCCTCCTGTAGTCTGAACACCTCTTCTGTCTTAGGGTCCAAACCCTCCTGTAGTCTGAACACCTCTTCTGTCTTAGGGGCCAAACCCTCCTGTAGTCTGAACAGCTCTTCTGTCTTAGGGGCCAAACCCTCCTGTAGTCTAACCATCTCCTCTGTCTTATGGCGCATTTCCACCGGCGGGTACGCTTTGGCCCAGCACGCCTCAGCCCAGTAGTGAAGGTGCGGTATAGCCCAGCTACCAGTACCCTTATGGTAGGGCAGGGTTAGCCGCGGCAGCTGCGTAAGCATCGTGACCTCATAGCAGCCCGACACAGTGTAGCCTGCTATTAAATTCAAGGAAAGAGAAGAACGTGAAATATTAAACAAAGAGCAACAATGGAGGACGTCGAGAATGGACGGCAAACTTTTACGCAACATCTTCTTCAATAAACAAAGCTTTCGCTGTTGTCAGAAAATACCTTGCTGTGTTTGTTTGATTTTATACCCCTGTCGCACGGAAGTGATGTCTAACAATCACTGGACGGCGTGTGAAGCTTCACCTTTTCGGCACCCTTTCAGACTGCTTGGTACCCCAACGGACTTGTGCCGAAAAAAAAAGGTACGGCTCCTCCGCGTGCTTATTATGGGACCCTGCCCAACTTTTGGCGGCGGAAACGGAAACATAAGCGAGCCGTGCCGCACCATACCGCACTGCTCGGTGGAAACGAGGCATGGGGGGCCAAACCCTCCTATAGTCTAAACACCTTGCCTGCTTAGGGGCCAAACCCTTCTATAGCCTTCAAAAAAGATCACCACCCCATGTTGAACGTGGCTTAACCTTGGTTTGTTGTCTTCAGTCAAGTGAGGAGCCTCAGCAGCTCCACGAGGACCACACTCTCTATATCGTTGAGGGCTCTTATTCAAATGGGTGTGGTTGGGACACCCTTACTGTAGTTCTGATCGATTTTCTTGTTGAAATAAATAGGAGAGTAATACCGTAATATGATCATCTGATTATTCTTATTATCTGATGATCTGATTGTATTGGATTAATACGATTATCTGAAAACAATTTGTAACATTGCATGGCAATATTCCTGGCAATAATATCACCTAGCTCTGCATATTATTATACTGAGTGAACAGTACAATACCATACAGGCCAAGTCAAATATCACATGGAGTAACTCTTGCCATTTGGCTCGCTTTAGGTGATTGTTGCTTTTCGCTGAGTGTTGCCCTCCATCAGTTCATTGTTACTGTAAACCCCTACGAGAGAAAGAGAGAGAGAGACAGAGAGAGAGAGAGAGAGAGAGAGAGAGAGAGAGAGAGAGAGAGAGAGAGAGAGAGGGAGAGAGAGAGAGAGAGAGAGAGAGAGGGAGAGAGAGAGAGAGAGAGATAGGGAGAGAGGGAGAGAGGGAGTGAGAGAGAGTGGGGGAGTGAGAGAGAGAGCAATCCAACAGTGCAGAGAGGGCTCAGGGTAGAGCTCTTCTTTGAAAGACGGCAGGCGGCATGCTCTTGTATGGCACATTGGTATCGGTTACACCATAATTTCATCACCACTAGCTCCCTCTGAATCCTGCTTACATTAACTTTT
>NC_082397.1:19121973-19209473 GCF_031168955.1 Gadus macrocephalus
TTAGTCTTTCGGCCTGTAGCATATAAACAAAATGAAGCAACTGTCCCATATTTCCAACTTCATTTGAAGTAGACATTGAGACTCACAAAAAATGGACGCTATAGGACAGTGATCATGATTTGTCTCAATATCAGAATAACAACAATGAATGGGTAAAATAGCGATGGCTGGTGGAATGGCCATAAAGTAGGTCTGTGCAGTGTAAACTTGTCTAGGCCCTGCAAGTCAGGATGTAGGCTATGAATCGGAATAAATAGTAGGTAAGGTATACGGCCATCCCCAAAATGCACCAGAATACAGGAAATCAAATCTATTAAATTCCATTTTTTTAGGGGGGGGGGGGGGACCCCAGACCCCCAGTCTATTACTGTGCCCCACCAACATTTTTGATCACCAACCGCCACTGCCTACAAGACTTCTACTACAACACCGGTTTTTGTTGCAAGGGGTTACGTTTGAGGGGAATGGGCCTAAGATTACATTTCCAAATCTTCACCTTCAGTTCATTTTCTAGTTTGTTTCAATGCTTTGAGAGGCTTGTGGACATAGTGGCGGTTTCATTTTTTTTACAAATACAGTTTTAAGAACAAAAGGTCAGGGGGGCAGCAGGGGTTGCAAGGCTCTAAAGTGGGCCCCCCCCTGTAGATCCGCCCCTACTTGGACAACACCAAATGCTGTTACGCAATTGTGCACTCCCAAGCAGGTTGGTGTACACATCACGCACGCACACACATTTGAATAATTTATTTGAATCCACCAAATTACATTCAGAGAAAGTACAGAGAAAGGACAAAAATATTAGATAACAAGATAACAGGCTTTGATACTCAAGGATACAAGAAACATCACATGTGCCACACAGCAAGGCTGCATATTGTAGCTGAAATAGAACAGAATTTGGCCCGTTTTTTACCTCCGGTTTTTGAGAGCCCTGCCAGTCCAAGCCCACTGACTGTGAGTTTGTGGACTTGCCCCAAACTATCAAAGATTAATACTATCAATTTGCATTCATAACCTAGGTCTCTGATCCTTGTACTGATGGGCTGGTATTTGGTTATTTTGTCATAAAAGGCTATGTCCATGTATAGGTCAAAGACACAACCTACCTCCATCAACAGCTCCTCCCTCCTATCTTTAGCCAGAAAAATAATATCAGGGTTGTCAGGAATGTTTTTGAACACATCATTAGTACTGGTGAACCAATCTGCCATTACAAGGGAACGTTTGTACATAGAAGTATTTTAGTGTTTTTTCCTTTGCATTGCTTGCAATCAAGTCCACTAAGGGATATGCTTTTGGTTATACCAGGGTGTAAAAGGTTGGCCAGACAGAAATAACAATGACTCAAGAATAGTAGGTACAATTAATACAAAGACCAAAACATCTAAGCATACGAACATATCCAATAATATAGTTATATTTCATACGTAAACAATCAGTTGTAATATTAATCAGATGGGAGCATCAATGAAGAGAAATCCCGTTAATATTGACCACAGACATCACGATCCCCGCTCCTCCTCCTCTCGTCAGCATCTACGCCGTGACTGTGAGCTCCAGGGTGACCGGAGGGGCATCTGAGACGCTGTGCGCCCACGTCCTCTCCCCCCCGGAGCCGCTGGCCCTCAGGGTGACTCTGGAGGCGCAGTCCGGGAGCACCGTCATCCTGGAGGAGACGGTTTCCACGGATTACTACGGCTGCTCCACCTTTCAGGTCTGCTCCTCACTTGGAGAAGAACCAACAAATGACTTCATTATTTAAACTAATTTCAACGGAGCAGGGTTTTATCCCAAGTCCCATTCATCAGTGGTCTAGACCCCCCCTACTACCCCTACTAACCACTGTAATGTAACCACTAACGCATAGATAACCACGTTTAAGAGTAACTACAATGTTTGGGGTTCCCTGGCTCTTCGATGTTCCGTCATGTTGCGTAACGTGGTATGTGGTGGTTGTATGGGTGAGGTTGTACCAGTACATGAGCCCTGTATGGGGCCGGCGTCCAGGTACTGGTGTCGGGGTCGGGGCGTCCGTCAGCAGGATGGATCTCAGTGCATCGTTGTTGTACCTCAAAGCTACGTTGAGCCCTTGATGATGGGGCGGGTGGTGTTGCAGGTTCCCATGGTGACCAGCAGCACGGTGGCCACGGTCAATGTGACCATCCAGGGGGAGAGAGCCGTCATGAGCAAGGAGACCAAGGTCCTCATCGCCCCTCCAGCCTTCCTTCATCTGATCGTGACGGACAAGCCGCTCTACAAGCCTGGACAGACTGGTACACATGTGCTCACCCCGTCACAAGCCTCCAGCCTACAGGGAGAGGGAAACGCTGTATTGCAGTAGGCACAAATTTTGCTCTGCATTTTTTGTTTACTGCAATAAATAGGTTGGATCAAAGCGTAGGCTTTTGGGCTTCCGTCAACCTGGAAATTATATTTGTGTTCTCTCGCTGTTGTGAAAGGAAAACCAAACAGTCTGTTTGAGCTAGTCCCCGTCCTTCATCAATACATAGACAATGCCTCCAAACCACTTCTGGCAGACTCTCTTATTCTTTCATATGGTGTGTGGTTGCTGTTCAGCCTTTCACCGTCTCCACCCACAACAACCTGAGGGGGGTGGGCATGATAAGAACTGTTGTGTATTTAACAGGAACTTTGGACCAGGATTAATCCATATCACTTAGCGACCCACTACATCATGATTATCTAAAAGGCCTTTAAGGGGAACTTTGGACCAGGATTAATCCATATCACCTAGGGACCCACTACATCATATTTAATCTGAAATACCTTTTAAGGGGAACTTTGGACCAGGATTAATCCATATCACTTAGAGACCCACTGCATCATGTTTATCTGAAACACCTTTAAAGGGAACTTTGGACCAGGATTAATTCCATATTGCTTATGCCCCTTTTCCACCGACAGTACCAGCTCAACTTGCCACGACTCGGCCCGCCTTTCCTTGCGTCTCAATCGCCAAAATGAGTTACCTGGTATCTGGTACTTTTTCAGTCTCACCTCCGTCGAGGTTCTTAAAGGGGACTTATTATACCACCAGGTGTGAGTGTGATTAGCCTTACAAGCCGTTTCGAAAATCGGCCTAATATGACATCACTAGTGGGTGTGTCCACCTAGATCTGTGCTGGATAGATGAGCAATGTTTACTTCAGTCCACTGGGTAGGCTGGTAGATAGATCTATCCAGCACAGATCTAGGTGGACACACCCACTAGTGATGTCATATTAGGCAGATTTTCAAAACGGCTTGTAAGGCTAATCACACTCACACCTGGTGGTATAATAAGTCCCCTTTAAGAGAGCTGGTCTGATACTTTGGTGTGTCGTAAACAGCCTACTGGCCACTGATTGGCCAGAGTTACGCCACTGGACGAATAATGATGAGCGCAACGTCCGAGCCTGACACCCGACACCCGACAACCAACACCCGGAATCTTTAAATACTAGCATCAGCGTCAAAAATAGTGATTGATTATTGACCATGGCAGGATCAGCGCGCAAGAACACGCCGTGGACTGTGACAGAGGTGGAGACGCTTCTGTGCATAACCCTGTCTGATAATGTGGCGCGTGGTCGCGTATATGTCGCAGTTTCGTGCATGCGTGTTATGACGACCCGCCCACGTTAAAGAGATACTTCCTAGATGGAAACACAACGTGCCTGAAACCAAACCAAGTTGTGCCACGCTAAGTCATGGCGAGGTGAGCTGGTACTGTTGGTGGAAAAGGGGCATTAGTGACCGTCTACATCATGTTTCATCTGAAATACCTTTTAAGGGGAACTTTGAACTAGGATGATCTGAAATACCTTTGAGGATTTGGTTTCCTTGAAACCAAATTGTTCCTAGTTTTGATTATTGTTTTATTTGAAAATAAGGCTGTCCTTTTGATTGTTTGTGATCCCCTTTGACTCATGTGCATTCTGAATGTCCACACTTGAATATATATTTGAATACACCTGAATTTATTTATTTGTAGTCCAGTTCCGGATCGTCTCCATGGACGCTGGCTTCATCCCTTTCAATGAGCTGGTACGTGAATTCCTCTTATTTACAATCCTTCATCAAACTGGAGAGCCATGAATTGTTCCCGTCAGTCAAACTGACTCCAGCCGCCCTCCAGACGGGGAGTGGAGGCTGAGCTCTCTGACCTCTAGGGCTGCTGGCACGCTCTCCATTACCTTCCATACTACTATTCTTTTGGTGTCATTATGGAGGGATTTCCTATTGATATGTCATATAAAAAGGTCTTTATGATTATAATTACTCAGCTAAAGATAATATGAAGGAAAATACTTTGAGTAAAGAATCGAAAATACAAATAGTATGATAAGGCCGTACAAAGCTAGAAATGTATTTATGAAAATGAATATAAAATGTCTAAAAACGTCCTTCCCGTTTATTTGCAGTATAAAACAGTTGAGCTTCAGGTAAGAACTCTTCAAATGTACTACATAATACATTTTTGTACATTTTGGTGTATATATTTATATATTTTTAAAGTTTTTCATTCCAACCATTAATAAAAAGTTATTATACACAACTGCAAATCACATGGACTTTGCATAGGACGGAAATTGAGTAATCTTGGGGGTTTTAAATAATCAGTTGCATCTGTAAGTACAGCAATACCTGCTGGATTCGCAGTGATTTGGTACATGTCTCCATGTCTTTCACTTGATGCCAAGGACCCCAACAGAAACCGCATCGCGCAGTGGCTGGATAGGGCCGCCGTCAGTGGCATCCTGGACCTCTCTCACCCCATGAGTCCAGAGGCCGCCCAGGGACCCTACACCATCACCGCCTGGACGGAGAAGGGAGAGAGCACCTCTCGCTCCTTTGACATCAAGGAATACGGTCTGCCCCCGACTGCAACAAATACACACACGTGCACACACGTACTGGTGCTACACACTAAATGTTGTTTTAGAAACATTTTGAATCTGTTGGATTTTATTAGGCGGTTTTTCATGCTTGGAAAATGATACTTAGTCTTGTCCTTTCAGTTTTGCCAAAATATGCCGTCAACATTAGACTACCTAATGTCATAAATATTTTACAACAAGAAGTCCCCATACAAATTTGTGGAAGGTGAGTGTCCACAATGCAGAATTCATGGAAAATGCCCTTGAGTCCCATCATGCCTGTGGTCATCATTGCTTCCTCCCACTGTTAATCCACCAATGCCTTGCGAGGCCCTCCTTCTGACAGATACACCTATGGAAAGCCTGTCCTTGGGTCCATCAAGGTGGTAGTTTGTAGAGAGGGCCAGGGCCATTTTAGAGGGCATTATTTCCGGTCAGAAGACATCTGTGTGACATCACAACTGCAGGCAAGTGGCAACTAGACCTTGCAGCCAAGGGGGTTGGCTGGCAGTTATGTGACTCGTAAATACTTCCTACATGAACCCAGACTTATTCTAGACATTTTTAAATATCATCCAATGCATGGGGTAGTGTTGGGGTTATTTTGGGTCAGGTAAATCAAACATTTACAGAAATGATCACTCAAATAGAAATATTACTCCTCTTATTTGTCATTTGCCTCATATATATTAATGCTGCTTATATGTGTTCTAGATCTTGATCTATTTGGTTTCAGAAGGTGTTGGCTAACCTTCGCACCACTTTCTCGTTCTATCTCCCAGACGGACAGAACGGGCTGTGCAGCGCACTTCATTAGGGTATCAGAATTTGGCCCAAGAGATCAAACGTACCGGGACATGTTTGAGGTGACGGCTGAAATGGAGGAGTATGGCACTGGTAGGTTTATGAATGAATGAATTAGTTGTTTTGCAGACAAAACAAGACATTGTCAGTGTTGGTGTCAAATAATGACCGTTGCCTGTATATTTTGTAGGGGTGGTCATTCGAGCCAGTGGCCAAACGCCCTTTTCTGTTAATGTCAGAGAACTCACATTTAAGAATGTTGCAGATAATACTGCCTATAAGCCAGGGATCCCATTCGAGGGCAAGGTAATGGATATTGGCCATGAGCCATCAAATTCAATCTATATATATATATACAGTATGTACTGTATGTAGTGTATGTATTTTTTTTTATCTTTGCTTGTTTTAAAACTATTAAAAACTTGTGTGTGTACGTTTCCTTCCTTGGGTTCCAGGTCAAGCTGACTGGAATAGACAGGAAGGCGGTGGGGGACGAGGTGGTATATCTATACGTGGACGTCAACGCAGCGTCGTACAACCTCACGCTTCTGACCCAAGACAACGGCGTGGCATCTTTCTCCCTGGACACCTCCCTGTGGAATAACAGCGTGGTTCTTACGGTTTGTCCTTGTGTCTGTATGTTGTATCGTTGACTTGCGGCAAGAAGGTCCTGGGTGCAAAAGCATCTGGGTCCTGGTTTTGTGTGTTCTTCACGTGTTCACATGGGTTTCCCCTGGGTGAGCCAGTAACCTCCAACACCAACACCTCTGTGGGGTCAAGGCCCTGTCAGTGGACCTCCCAGAGAAGCTGTTCAATCAGAAAAGTTGACATGTGTTGTAATATCTCCTCCTTTAGGCAAGCTCTAGACCCAAGGAAGAACGGCAGTCATTTGTGCATGAGGAACGCCTGCCTGCATACCCCTCGGCAGGACTGATCATGAGGCCGTTCTACTCTAAGAGCAAGAGCTTCGTGAAGATCTCAGCCAACGGCCACAAGAGCCTCTGTGAGGGGGAGTCCCAGGTGGGCGCCCAGTACATCATCCAGGGCGAGGAGCTTAGGCCGGGGCAGGAGGAACTGCCCTTCTACTACACCGTGAGTCAGCGTTGTAAACACTTTACACAAACACTTCAACGCTTTGCTTTATTTATAAAGAAATGTGTACTTTGGAGATATATCTCTGGCGTTAGCGCTTTCTCCCTCCCTGTTCCGATTAGGTGATGTCCAAGGGTGCAATAATGAGGCACGGGCATCTTCCAGTTGCTGTAAAAGAAGGAATCGGTAAAATATCCTTCTATAGATATTCAAATAATAATTAATGTGCAAGTCCCACTCATGAAGCTTCTCTTCCAGAGAGGACGTCTCCTATTGGCTCCACTCCCTTGCTTGATAGCGTGACGGGCGTTATGGAAACGTTTAACAACACCCCCGCACCAATCATATGAAACACAGCCTTTCTAAATCTGTTAAGACTTTGGCCTTTCAAATAATTCAAAACTATTTTAGAAGAATGTATCAAGGATGTGCCATAACATTTATCATTTGAAATATTATTACTGCAAAGCTTTCTGAATTTTTCTTTAGTAGACCTTTTTTATATTGCTGCTACTACCCTCTCCATGCCTTATTCTTCCCCTTCCCTCCGATCTAGTCAACAAAGGAGTGCTATCCATCCCCCTGCTTGGAAAAGCTGCCCTCAGCCCATATGCCCAAGTGGTGGTGTACACTTTGATGCCAAGTGGGGAGGTGTTGGCGGATAACATGGACTTCCCAGTGGACCAGTGCTTCGAGAATAGGGTGTGACAGGCTAAACATCAATCTGAAATGGCTGACAAAGCTTTTTGTCAAATTGAATTTCATGGTGACTTGACTGTGCCCTTTAAAGTGTAACGTTATGCTAAGACCAAACCCAATGAAAATTGTTTAACATGACAATGCAAGGTGTGGTTTCTAAATGAGCATACATAAAGACAGCAATAGGAACTGATCAGAATGGCCATTAATACATGGTATTGTTATTGCAACCCTTTTTTGTGTTGCTATCTCCAGGTGAAGCTGGAGTTCTCAGCAGATCGAGAGCTGCCTGGAGGAGAGACCTCGTTTCGGCTGGAGAGCCAGCCAGGATCCTTGTGCTCCGTCAGGGCGGTGGACCAGAGCATCCTTCTGCTGCAGCCGGACCAGGAGCTCAGCGCTGCTTATGTACGTTCTCACACTCTTACCAAAGACATAGACTCCATCCCAGGACAACCAGTGATGACCCAGCTCAAAGGATGATAAATAAGGGTCAGATATTGTTTTTTCTATTTAAGGTACCGTAATTTTTGGACTATAAGCCGCGCCTTTTTTCCCCATTATTCGATTCTGCGGCTTATATAACGGTGCGGCTTATCTATGGATTTTTACAGCTAACGGCCACTCGGAAAATTAGTATTCAAAGCTTAAATCAGTATTCAGAGCTTTTTTTTTTTTTTTCACGTACGTGACGTTACCAGAGCGAGGGAGGCAAACTATTAGCGGGATCTCGGGAGGAAAAGTAATACTTAGCGAAATGCTAACCTTAGCTTAGTTGTTTGTTTACGTTCGCTGTACAGCGCCGCGCCAATCAACTGTGACTGGCTTGCTGCAGATCGTGAGCGTCTTGGTAATACCCGGACAATATAATGGATATAATATTGACACATAAGACAATCAATATTCGGTATTTGTTATGGATTTATTGTAAAAATTCCCTGAGAAGATGCACGTTCCAGGATGAATTGAAAAGCTCCCGTAAGGGCTGAGATGGCAGAGGACAGCTGATTTGAAACGGAACAACAGCTGTTCGCTTTCACGGGAAAAAACGAAGGAACTTCAACCTACTTTAGCCCACTAATTAACGTTCAAAAGCTATTAAATCTTCAACAAAATATGCAGATACTGTCAAAATTGGTTCCACAGAGTATATAGGGATTATTAATGTAGTTTTTGATGGTGTTGTTTTCTGGAACGAGTATTCGAATATTCGCTCGGAAAAACCAACGAGTATTCGAAGCCTGAAAAATGGCATTCGGGCCAGCCCTAATGGTAATTAAACATTAAAACACCTGCATTTTATAGTCCAGTGCGGCTTATATATGTACACATCATTCAAGTTAGCTGCTGCGGCTTATACTCCGGTGCGCCTTATAGTGCGAAAATACGGTACTATGCAAAAGGGCTTTTAGGGCAATCCCATTTCGTAAACCATGGGGTTTGCATCCAAAAGTGAACAGCAGTCTGTCGACTGTTTACTTTTCTGAACTAAGCAGCACAAAAAGCTGACAGTTGGCTACTGTTAAGACTGCTTAGGGCTAACAGGATATTGTTATATAACACTTAATGCAATGTTTGAGCAAAATGTACGGAAGACTTCCTTAAGGATACGGTGATATGTTAACCAACTATGATAAATACAATTGTGGATTTGAGATTGATTGAATAATGGCGTCTCATTTGCATAAATATATCTTTGGATAACTTTTTAACACAATCATCTGGAAAATAATCCCATAAATCCGGGACCCAAATTTTTGGTAATTTGGGTTTACCAGTTTTACCAGGATTTTATTTTTTCAGGTTTACTTAAACTTTCAATGTATAGAAAAACTTTCCAGGCGGACATTATGGGTCCATTTGGCAAAGAATAGTGCCTAGATATATTTTTTTAGAACGGGGTGGGGGCGCACCTTTTAGGTTTTGGAGACATCCGTACTTCCGGTCTACATATGCTTATTTTATTTGAACACTCCCAGGATTGTAGCCCAGGCTTGCATAACAAAAAAACACATTCATGACTAAAACCATAGTTGGCTATGACACATTTCAAAGGGAAATCAATTCAAAGAGTATAATTTTTTTGTTAAAAAAAACCCGTATCAAAAGGCTATGCATTGAATACAATAAAAACAAGTATTATACGCATTTAAATGTTGAGATAAATCTAGTTAGTAGGGCTTTCTCTTGTCTTACGTGGCCTCCATTGGAGAGCCCCATTTTAAGCCCACTGAACACGGTTCACCTCAGACTCGGGAACAGCCCTCTCTCACACATCGTCATGTCAGACTGCTGCACCTGCTCAGTCCCAACGCTCTTTTCATCCGTGGTATCTGAAGGTGTTCAACAAGCTGCCTGTGCAGAAGCTGAGTGGCTTCAGCTACCAAGTGGAGGACCGTGAGCCGGATCGCTGCTTACCGCCCGGGTATGAGACGGCGGAATCCACCGCGAAGGACGACGTCTACAGTGTTTTTAAAGTAAGATATGAGTGATGGCATGAGGAAGTACATCAATAATTATGTCAGATATAATATTTGGACCATGATGCCTTATGCATATGACATGTAAATTGCCCTTTTGTAATGTTATTTATATATTGTAGCAGGCCAGTGGGTGTGGGGTTTCCAAGCCACCAAGTTGAACAGATAAAACCATACAACACACAGAGCAGTTCAAAGGGGTGATTTATTTACAGGGTAAATAACTATCACCAGGGTGGGGAAAAGGGTAATCCGTATCCAGGGGCCGTCACCAGGAGGGTCCTCAAACAAAGCGGTCTGTACACAGGGGGGTAGTCAGATGGTCCAGGTAATCAATAAAGTCTCTCTCGCTCTCTTGCTCTCTCTCATAATCAACCCCTGATGTTAACGATGTTCTTATTGATACAATTTGTTGTTACCCCCTCTCCTCCAATCATACCACTCCCCTCACTCCTCCCTGCCGTCTGCCACAATATTTATGTATCGTTCTGATTCCTAACTGGTGATGACAAACAACATTTTCCATTTTTTTTTTTACTCACACTATTAGGAAATTGGAATAAAACTTGTGACCAACTCTGAGGTGAAGAAACCAGCCGCCTGTTTGTACCCTGAATATCAGCATTCTGATATGGATTATGATGCGGAATATATGCTATATGATGCAGGTAGGTTCCTTGATATCGGCGGATCTTTGAGGATGTTAAGCAATGTCTAATTTACATGCCTGACACTGAAAATCACCTCCATTCAAGGATATTGTTCAATGTAATGTACTCTGACACATTCTGTTTGTCAGTTGTTGAAGAATCCGACTCATCGATGCGCTTGAAGCCCATGAAAAAAAAACGGGAAAAAATAAAAACTGTGAGAAGCTACTTCCCTGACACCTGGATCTGGGAGCTGATCGCTGTCGGGTTAGTGCTCAACTCCTGAAACCTGGATCTGCTGGGTCAGTGCTGGGATTTAATCCCTGTTGGGTTAGTGCTGGGATCTGATCCCTGGTGGGTCAGTGTTGGGATCTGATCCCGTTGGGTTAGTGCTGGGATCTGATCCCTGTTGGGTCAGTGCTGGGATCTGATCCCTGTTGGGTCAGTGCTGGGATCTGATCCCTGTTTGGTCAGTGCTGGGATCTGATCCCGTTTGGTTAGTGCTGGGATCTGATCCCGTTTGGTTAGTGCTGGGATCTGATCCCTGTTGGGTTAGTGCTGGGATCTGATCCCTGGTGGGTCAGTGCTGGGATCTGATCCCGTTTGGTTAGTGCTGGGATCTGATCCTGTTTGGCTAGTGCTCTACTCTTCAGGTTAAACCTACACTAATTAGAACTATGTTGCTAAATTGAAATAATGGGCAGGATGTCTGCAGAAGTACGATAATTGGCAAGAGTTACAAGTATCTCATTTTAAAATGGAACTGAAACCATTTCAGTAAAAATAACATCTCCCACCCCTCAGAAGAGCCTGGGGTCCCCCAACCCATCAGGGAAGATGTCCTGATTGGTCACGAGCACTCCCATCAGCTTTGAGCCGTCTTAAATGGACATATGGTCTTATACTGTCGGCAAGGCCGGCCTAGTCACCTTGAAAGGATATCCTCAGTGTATTGTCATCTCTGGCTGATGGCTGTGCCGTTTCTGATAAATGACGGTGGTTAAATGAGCGGTTGAATCTCAACCACACCCCCTTAACACACTGGAGGTCCCTATTTGACGTGGTGACCCTCTCCATCTGCAGAGACAGCGGGTCGGTGAGCGTGGTGAAGACGCTCCCTGACACCATCACCAGCTGGCGGGCCCAGGCCTTCTGCACCTCCTCCTCCCTGGGCTTCGGCCTGTCCCGGGACACGGCGCTGGTGGCCTTCCAGCCCTTCTTCGTCAGCCTGACGCTGCCCTACTCGGTGGTCCGAGGGGAGGTGTTCACGCTCAGAGCCACCGTCTTCAACTACCTCCCTAGCTGCATCATGGTGGGCCTCTCCGTGCTGCGTGTCCCCCGGCCCCCCGGTGGGCTGAGGGGGGCCGAGGACGCTCTCCATTCATTAGAAGCTACTCAGAAAGGAAGAGATCCTTTTTACACCTCTTGCATCCAAGAATTTCAACGTATTGTGTATAGTATCATGTAGTGTAGTATTATGAAGAATAGGATGTAGTGTAGTTTGTAGTATAGTACGTAGCATAGTAGGCAGTATAGCATTAAGTTGTGTAGTATGAGATATAGTATGTAGTATACTGTAGTATGGGATTTAGTATGTAGCGTAGTATGCAGTATAGTATTATGTAGTCTAGTTTGTAGTATAGGATGCAGTCTAGGTTACAAACTAGACTGCATCCTATACTACAAACTAGACTATATAATACTATACTGCATAGTACTGTATAGTATGCAGTATAGCATTATGTAGTCTAGTTTGTAGTATAGGATGTAGTATAGGATGCAGTCTAGTTTGTAGTATAGGATGCAGTCTAGTTTGCAGTATAGGATGCAGTCTAGTTTGTAGTATAGGATGCAGTCTAGTTTGTAGTATAGGATGCAGTCTAGTTTGTAGTATAGGATGCAGTCTAGTTTGTAGTATAGGATGCAGTCTAGTTTGTAGTATAGGATGCAGTCTAGTTTGTAGTATAGGATGCAGTCTAGTTTGTAGTATAGGATGCAGTCTAGTTTGTAGTATAGGATGCAGTCTAGTTTGTAGTATAGGATGCAGTCTAGTTTGTAGTATAGGATGCAGTCTAGTTTGTAGTATAGGATGCAGTCTAGTTTGTAGTATAGGATGCAGTCTAGTTTGTAGTATAGGATGCAGTCTAGTTTGTAGTATAGGATGCAGTCTAGTTTGTAGTATAGGATGCAGTCTAGTTTGTAGTATAGGATGCAGTCTAGTTTGTAGTATAGGATGCAGTCTAGTTTGTAGTATAGGATGCAGTCTAGTTTGCAGTATGGGATGCAGTCTAGTTTGTAGTATAGGATGCAGTCTAGTTTGTAGTATAGGATGCAGTCTAGTTTGTAGTATAGGATGCAGTCTAGTTTGTAGTATAGGATGCATTATGTAGTATGTGTGTTGACTCTGCGCTCCCTCTCTGCAGGTCAGGGTCCAGCTGAGCAACTCGTCCCACTTCTCCCTCAGAGAGTGTGCGGACTGCCAGTACACCATGTGTGTGTGTGCAGAGGAGAGCAGGGTTTTCCAGTGGGAGGTCAGCCCCTCCTCCCTTGGTAGGACCTAATGACCTGCTCCTTATGCCCTTAACACCGCAGGAAACTCTCCTCCTTCATGGAAGGACAATCAGATCAATATAATACAATGAATTGATCCCAGTCCAGAAGAGTAGTGGCAGCCGCTCTTAAAATGAATCTCTTTTTATTTTCTCTCCATTTCAGTTCTGAGTGCGCTCCGTTCCTCGCTGTAAATGTCAGAAGTCTTCTTCACTGTAGCGTCACAGGCCCATTCGCACATCGTAGATAAATCACAGGAAAGGATCTGCCACTGCGTCTCTGAAGAACATCCCCAGTCTGGTGATCAAAGCACCACAAGCGTCCCTCGTGGCTTCACTAAACATCCGTCACCAATAACATTTGTAAAAATCACTTCTGTGTACTAATTCTACTGAAGGGCGTAGAGCAGCGACAGCACTATAGCACTTTGGTCTTTGTGATGAGAGGACTCTCACATAGCAGTTCTCACTGAGCCTGATCATGATGGTAGACGATCTTTCCGCGCATTGTGCAGCTGATTAACAAAGTGCTTTGGATTTTAATATTGTTGAGGAGGGCATTATATTGGTACTGGAGCATGCCCCTGATTTAAGTGTCTAGGGAGAGCAGTTGGCGATGGAGATAATCCTCACTTTTTGCCACTGTCATTTTGAAAGATGTGAAACAGCGGTGACTCCACTGAGTCAATCTGCTGCAGCATGTCTACTATAGTGAGGAGGCTACTCTAACTCTACTATAGTGAGGAGGCCATTCTAACTCCACTATAGTGAGGTGGCCATTCTAACTCCACTATAGTGAGGAGGCCATTCTAACTCCACTATAGTGAGGAGGCTACTCTAACTCTACTATAGTGAGGAGGCTACTCTAACTCTACTATAGTGAGGAGGCTACTCTAACTCTACTATAGTGAGGAGGCTACTACGGCTTGACGTGCGCCTCCCAAAAATGTTAACCTTCTGTTGAGGCGACGCAGCAGAAAGGGCTGTGATTGGTCCGCTTACAAAACCCAACGCAGAACTATAATGGTTCACGACTTCATTGAAGCATCTGCGTGGTCCTTGCGTTGGGTAAACGTGGAACCATAATCAGCCCTTAACTCCACTATAGTGAGGAGGCCATTCTAACTCTACTATAGTGAGGAGGCTACTCTAACTCTACTATAGTGAGGAGGCCATTCTAACTCTACTATAGTGAGGAGGCTACTCTAACTCTACTATAGTGAGGAGGCCATTCTAACTCCACTATAGTGAGGAGGCTACTCTAACTCTACTATAGTGAGGAGGCCATTCTAACTCTACTATAGTGAGGAGGCTACTCTAACTCCACTATAGTGAGGAGGCCATTCTAACTCCACTATAGTGAGGAGGCTACTCTAACTCTACTATAGCGAGGAGGCCATTCTAACTCTACTATAGTGAGGAGGCCATTCTAACTCCACTATAGTGAGGAGGCCATTCTAACTCTACTATAGTGAGGAGGCCATTCTAACTCCACTATAGTGAGGAGGCCATTCTAACTCCACTATAGTGAGGAGGCTACTCTAACTCCACTATAGTGAGGAGGCCATTCTAACTCCACTATAGTGAGGAGGCTACTCTAACTCTACTATAGTGAGGAGGCCATTCTAACTCCACTATAGTGAGGAGGCTACTCTAACTCCACTATAGTGAGGAGGCCATTCTAACTCTACTATAGTGAGGAGGCCATTCTAACTCCACTATAGTGAGGAGGCTACTCTAACTCTACTATAGTGAGGAGGCCATTCTAACTCTACTATAGTGAGGAGGCCATTCTAACTCTACTATAGTGAGGAGGCCATTCTAACTCTACTATAGTGAGGAGGCCATTCTAACTCCTATAGTGAGGAGGCTACTCTAACTCCACTATAGTGAGGAGGCTATTCTAACTCCACTATAGTGAGGAGGCCATTCTAACTTCTATAGTGAGGAGGCTACTCTAACTCTACTATAGTGAGGAGGCCATTCTAACTCCACTATAGTGAGGAGGCCATTCTAACTCCACTATAGTGAGGAGGCCATTCTAACTCCACTATAGTGAGGAGGCCATTCTAACTCCACTATAGCGAGGAGGCCATTCTAACTACTATAGTGAGGAGGCTACTCTAACTCTACTATAGTGAGGAGGCCATTCTAACTCCACTATAGCGAGGAGGCCATTCTAACTACTATAGTGAGGAGGCTACTCTAACTCCACTATAGTGAGGAGGCCATTCTAACTCCACTATAGTGAGGAGGCCATTCTAACTCCACTATAGTGAGGAGGCCATTCTAACTCTACTATAGTGAGGAGGCTACTCTAACTCTACTATAGTGAGGAGGCCATTCTAACTCCACTATAGTGAGGAGGCCATTCTAACTCCACTATAGTGAGGAGGCCATTCTAACTCCACTATAGTGAGGAGGCCATTCTAACTCCACTATAGTGAGGAGGCTACTCTAACTCCACTATAGTGAGGAGGCTACTCTAACTCTACTATAGTGAGGAGGCTACTCTAACTCTACTATAGTGAGGAGGCTACTCTAACTCCACTATAGTGAGGAGGCCATTCTAACTCCACTATAGTGAGGAGGCTACTCTAACTCTACTATAGTGAGGAGGCTATTCTAACTCTACTATAGTGAGGAGGCCATTCTAACTCTACTATAGTGAGGAGGCCATTCTAACTCTACTATAGTGAGGAGGCCATTCTAACTCTACTATAGTGAGGAGGCCATTCTAACTCCACTATAGCGAGGAGGCCATTCTAACTCCACTATAGTGAGGAGGCCATTATAACTACTATAGTGAGGAGGCTACTCTAACTCTACTATAGTGAGGAGGCCATTCTAAAAGTGGAGGCAGTGCTGCTGCCAGAGACGGCCCACCTCCTCTCCTGTCAGTGAACCAGCGATGGCCTGCCATCCCACATCAGCAGTGATGACAGACACACACACACACACACACACACACACACACACACACACACACACACACACACACACACACACACACACACACACACACACACACACACACACACACACACACACACACACACACACACACACCATTCCTTTGAAGAATGCTAACCGTCGCTAACAAGTCAGGTAGTCCCTCTGACGAAACGGCCAGAAACCTCTCCCTGAGGGAGGGGTGTGAGAGGCACCTCTCTTTGTTTTGATTTGAGGGCTTTGGTAATGTTGAGGAGGGGAGAGATGTTACAGTCATGTTAATGAGGTGGATGTGTGGGGGGGTCAAGTCTTAGACGGATGGAGAAAGCCTTGTGAACACAAATCAAGTGACAAGGGGGCAAATAAAAAGGTAGATCGATTAGCAACGAGTGTGTGTGTGTGTGTGTGTGCGTGTGTGTGTGTGTGTTTAGGGGAGGTGACCCTGGAGGTCCGGGCCGAGGCGCTGCACACGGAGCAACTGTGTGGGAACGAGGTGGCGCCCCCGCCCACGGTGGGCCGGGTGGACACAGTGGTGCGCAAACTACTGGTGGAGGTGAGGTTCACGCTCATGGATGGCACACACACACGTTGCCCACCTCGTACTCTGCCCCACACGGGTCCTCACATGTGTAAAAGAAAAGCCAACATCTCTTTAAGTCCCAACATGTTGTCGCTCTGTGTTAATCCTGAATCTTATGTTTTCTGTGTTAATCATGAAGGTCTTGAAACGCTCAAGCTAAACCTAGATGATAAGCTCCCACACAGAAAGCAGTGATAATGTTCAGTGAACCATCAGGTCAAAGCCCTGCTAGAGGACTCAATGGGCCGGTTCTGAAGGACCATAGAGACCCCAGAGCAACATGATGGGGGTTGTACACTAGAGTTGACTTAATTGTGTTTTTAGCATTCTAGGAATAAAGCGGATGTTAATCCTCATAGTGAAAGTGTGCCGTTCTTCTCCCTTCCAGGCAGAAGGTACCCCAGTGGCTGTTACCCACAATGCACTCCTCTGTCCTGGAGGTCAGTCTTCCCTCAGTTGGTTCCCATTTGTTTAATCAACCTACTTTGGGTTTCCTCACTGAAAAAGGGTCAACAACTCTATGTTAAGGACTACAGCGGCAAGACGGGTCCAGGGTCATTCTACAACACATGCAGCCTGAAGCAGGGCCAGGCTGGCAGGGCAGCAGGAACCAAAAGGGATACGGTTCAAATGCATGACAAATAGTAACTAGAGACCACAATGACAAAGGGACGTGAAACATACAACCAACTGACAAGGGACAAAGGAAGTGAACTTGTTTATATGGGGGAGAATCATCGCTTGAAGCAAGCCCAAATATTGCTAGCCCATCTCCAGTTTTTCCTTGAGATATTAATAATAATGTATATTATTATTATTATATAGACAGAACCCACACCAGACCTAAGGGTTAAATAGAATAAGTTCTAAATGCAAGGCTACCAATGTTATCCTTTACATTTTACCAACATTGATCTATTAAATGCTCAAAGGACTGTTAATAACAATAATATTATCCTAGATTTATGTAGTTCTAAATATATGAAGCCATGACAATCCAGAGATTTTTAAACCGATCCATAAGTATTCATCATTGCGTGAATTTGAATTAGTCAGATTACAGATAACTGTTCATTTGAAATGGATGATTTTGTACATTTTCGACACGCCCCACAAAGATAAATGACTGGATGAAAACCGTACAAATAGACACACAATGTCTACCGTATCTTGTGTCATTATTACAATAATTAATCATTTTTACAATAGTAAATCATTATTTCTTTAGATAATTTACAATGCTCCCTACTAATTTATTTTAAACGATGTAGACGATGGATTGATGGAAGTCAATCTTACCTTGTAACAATTTCTCTCTTCATTAGTTTGTTTTTTTATTCCCCAGCAGAGAAGCCAGCAGAGAAGAACATCTCTCTCCTGCTGCCAGACCTGTTTGTGGCTGGTTCTGCCAGGGCCTCTTTCTCTGTGTTGGGTCAGTACCTTAAAGATATCCAACAAGGGTTTTTAATAATGCAATCATAGTATAGAATTATGGAAAATTGTTAATAAAGCAATGAAAAATAATTAGAATTAAATAAATATATAAGAGGGTACATTTGTTTTTCGTATTTTGTTACATCTCCCATATTGTGTGTGTGTGTGTGTGTGTGTGTGTGTGTGTGTGTGTGTGTGTGTGTGTGTGTGTGTGTGTGTGTGTGTGTGTGTGTGTGTGTGTGTGTGTGTTGGCCAGGGGACCTGATGGGCCGGGCCATGAAGAACCTGGACAAACTGCTGGCCATGCCGTACGGCTGCGGGGAGCAGAACATGATCCTGTTCGCCCCAAACATCTACATCCTCAACTACCTGACCAGCACCGCACAGCTGACACACGCCATCAAGGAGCGGGCCACGCGCTTCCTGGAGAGCGGTGAGGCCTGCAGAGAGCACCAGACAGCACTATTATCACCCAACATCATACACAGTCCCACCAGAAGGTCTCCACTCTGAAACGCTCGTGGTGAGGCCAGTGTTCAGCAGATCTCACCATGCGCTCCATGTCAACGCTCCCTTACTCAGAGGGGAGGGGCTCAAAGCTCTGAGTGTGTGAGCTGAATTCACATCAGCTTCGAGGTCACGTGACACAGCCCCCTAGTGGCTCAGCTAGGACACACATCGGGGGACCGGGGGCGGTCCCCAGCATACATCGCCTCAAAAGTCACTGCTTGCTACTGCTTTGGGTTTGTCTTTTTGGGCAAAAACCTGAGGAAGAGACCTATTGATGAAGAGGTTAAGAAAGACGAACATAGTTTAGAAAACAACTGGGCAGAGCGCAGAGCAGCCATAGGAATCACAAATTAAATCATAATTTAGATATGTTTTTGCATGTATCAAATGCAAATCTACAATCTGAGCATCCTATGCATTCATGTGCAGGCTACCAGAGAGAGCTCACCTACCGGCATGACGATGGCTCCTACAGTGCTTTTGGCAAGAGCGACGCGTCTGGAAACACCTGGTGAGTACGTCAGCTGGGGCTTCTCTTCGTAGTTGGCATGGTAACCGGGTGGGTCTTCCCGCCATGTGCATGGGTTTCCTTTTGGTACAGGGCACATTTTATGACCCCCCCCCCCCCCCCCTCGAAGAGACAGGAAAAGTCCCTTAAAAGGCCCCTATTGTACCACCAGCTCAGGTGCGTACGTGGGGCCCTTCATAAGCTGGTAAGACACCCTGGGAGGGAACGCAGAAAGAGGGAACCCTCCTTCCAGGGATGGTTAGGAGTGCAATGACTGCCACAATAATGGTCAGGTGCAATGGTAGCAAAACGGGGAAGAGGTTGGTGTAGAGGTGCTGGGAGCCAGGCGTCTCTGCATGATCCTACACACTGAAACATAAAAGGGCATTGAAACCCCACCCCTCATTTTCTTACCATTACCTTCTTAATGTGTCGTTTGTGGCGCTTGTGCCTCATTCTCTGTCCCAGGCTGACTGCCTTTGTGATGAAGTCGTTTGGCGGCGCCAAGCCCTACATCTTCATCGACCCCAAACTAATCGTGGACTCCAGAACCTGGCTGCTCAGCCACCGGCGGAAAGATGGATGCATCACATCAGTTGGAAAACTGTTTCACAACGGCATGAAGGTAACTTGGATCAATCCAAAGGAGCCATACGGCAGCAAATGTATTCAGGAGCTTCGTAGGACCAACAGTGGTTCCCCTAAGACGTGCTAGAAGGGTGTGGTACCTGTCCTCCCAGCTGTGGTAAAATAGCATTTGGGAATTTATTGTCACTCACGATGCACACTTAGAATAAATAACAGAGACATGCTTTTGAAATCTAGTCCAAAGACGATGTAAATACCTGACAGCCGTGTGTCTGAAGAATGTTACACTTGTATCCTCAGGCCTAGTTCTGCTACAAGGTATTATGTCTAGTGCTAACCGCAGTAGAGATGGAACTCAGACATAATGACATCTGGGCCAGATGTCTGATATCACATTGCTTTGTAGACAACTGTTTTTCAGTTCAGATGTTTGTGGGTCAGTAAAAAAGAGAACTGTACTAGGAAAATAAAAATGGACTTTTCTTTTCCAAGTTGAGTAGATCAAAAGTCAAAAGCGATGGGATTTTCAGATCAAATCCGGAATTCCAGATTTCCGACCTAGAAATTGTCACCTTTGTGAATCATGCGTATCTGTAGTTAACGAATGCATGATCCGTAAAAACCTGAGTGAAATGGGGAGGATTTGAGGGCATCTACTGTTTGAAAGACATGAAGATTTATTCCTTTCCAAGTATCCAAGAGGATGTGTGTTTGTGTCCAGCTGGAGCTCAGCAGGCCTATCTCCACACCTCTGTACCCTACCCGTGTGGTTCAGTGACAGGTGACAATAATGAGCCCAGAAACTCAGGGCTCATTTCCTTCCATCGCCATAGTGCCAGCGACTTCCCACTCAGTCAAGGAGGCGTGGTTCTTCTCTTTTCTTGTGCTTACTACGTGCTTTGGTGCAGCCTGAGCTCATTCCATCCTGTTCCCCCAGGGCGGGGTGAGCGACGACGTGTCTCTGACCGCCTACATCACGGCTGCACTTCTGGAGCTGGATGCAGTGAGTGCCCCTGCCCCATGTTGATATGTAGAAACGCCTTGAGCTATACATATATAGAAACACCTTGAGAGAGATATATATATATATATATACACACACACACACACACACACACACACACACACACACACACACACACACACACACACACACACACACACACACACACACACACACACACACACTTTTATCGGGCGATAAAAAAAATATCGCCGTTAATCTATTTTCAAACACTTCCTTGTTCGGACCCATCATGTGACTGAACTAACCAATCAGGAGCTAGAATTTAGACTGAGGTAAACATGAGGGAATCAGAGAGGCAGATTCAACAGAATATCCTGACTGTGTTAAATATGTAAGTAATAATTGTGTAACATAAATATATAAATGATTAACTGATTGTAAGTACATTTCTAGCAAATTAACTCCAATATAAAATTTATTCTACAACTTTCAAATATTTAACTTCTAAACCTTACATTATTATGGATAATTACACGGCTCTTCTCAATGCTGTAGACTGCTCTTCACAACTTCCGGCGGTGAATTATGTTTGATAATTCACCGTTGCCAAGTATAATTGACAGCTGTCAAGGTAAACAAATGGTATAGATATGAATATATATATAGAGATATTTATTTATACCGTCTGTCTGGTGTGTGTGTGCCCATATAGATACAGTATATAGCTGATTCCCTTGTTCCCTGGTGTGCCCATTGCAGGCAGACCCCATGGTGTCTGGGTGCCTGCAGTGCCTGAGAGTGGCGGTAGCGGGAAAGCTGGAGAACATGTACACCACAGCCCTCCTCTCCTACACCTTCACCCTGGCAGGGGACCAGCAGACCAGGGCCGCGCTCCTCACCGCTCTCCACCAGCGCTCTGTCACAGACGGTAGCTGCATCTCTGTTCGGCCTGCCCACGCATGAAGAAGCCTGACGTTTTGAGGAGAACATTGATAAGATCAGGTTCTAGACTAGATCATCCGTAGGCACTCTACTTTTTCAATATTTGCAGGGCACGCACACATTTAAAGAAATATTGGGGATCAGATGTACCCTGTATATGTGTTAAAGACAGTATTTGTTTTCAATACATGTGGCTTTATATTCAAGTAATAAAGATAAACCTTGAACTCCTGCAGTAGTTCAAGTGTAGTTCTCACAAAAGCCCCTCACTATCTCTGCTCTTTAGGGGGCACGCGCCACTGGAAGCGGGCGGAGGCCTCTGAGAAGGTTCTGGACTCCCTGGAGGTTGAGATGACGGCCTACGTACTGCTTGCGGTTCTCTCCGGACCCCCGGTGCCGGGCTTCGACCTCGACTATGCCTCCAGCATCACACGCTGGCTCATCCAACAGCAGAACCCCTACGGCGGCTTCGCCTCTACGCAGGTCGGAGGACACACACCAATGTACACTGTGTGATACTAAATGGCCCCCAGCATTAACGTCCACCCACACACGCAAGCTTTCACGTTCCAGAATCTCATTCAATCTGTCCTGTCTAACCACAGTTTGATTTTAAATGAACTGAGGAGATGTGTGGTTGTGACGCCCGGTGCAACGTGTAAACCCCGTTGGACCCCGACAGGACACGGTGGTGGCCCTCCAGGCCCTGGCCCGCTACGGCGCTGCCACCTACAGCTCGGAGGGCGCCTGCGTGGTGGGGCTGAGCTCGCTGGGCGGGGCCAGCTGGCAGTTCACCGTGGACCAGAGCACCCGGCTGCTGTACCAGGAGCAGGCGCTGGACCGCCTGCCCGGGGACTACCGCATCACGGCCCAGGGGCAGGGCTGTGTCCAGGCACAGGTGGGACCCCCAGGGGCAGGACTATGTACAGGCACCGGGCTGTGTCCGGGACCAGGGCTGTGTCCGGGACCAGGGCTGTGTCCGGGACCAGGGCTGTGTCCGGGACCAGGGCTGTGTCCGGAACCAGGGGTGGAGGAGGAAGGAGGGGTTTCCAAGAAGCCAAGAAGGGGTTCCCACCTCATGGGTTGATACTAGTCACTGAAGCCTGAGGGTCTGTCTTGGTTGCCCCATGACGCATCTCTGGTCAACTGCCGCTTTATGGGTGCCAGGCAGCAGCTCTTATTATTTGTGTTCATCCATTGGAAGGTATAAAGGCTTTCCTTGTATAAAGTCTTAACTTTCATCTTAGCATTCATTAATAGTCCTTAAGATATGTCAACCATGGTCTAAAAGATAGGCATGTTGAAAGTCTTCTTCGAGAACTTCTACAATTCTATCAATTTAGTACTAATGGTCTGTATATAAATATTTTGTATCGAACTTCCCAACTTTCCTTAATACATAGATGAGCTAGTATAGCCTTTGATTTCATGGTACCTACAAATGCATATAATCAGTTTGATAATACTAATTAACTAGTTCAGTTTCAGCCTTAAAATATATATTGGCATATGGAGAGATTTTTGGACTTTGTAAGCTCCTGGTTTTTGTTTTTGTATGGTGACGGTTCCCCCAAGATCGGGGTAAGCCCCCGATTCAATATTCCTGGAGGGGGATGGCACTTAATCTAATTCCACAAGTAATTCCACCCCGATGTTGGTTCACCTTGTTGTCACCAACCAGATCGCCATGCGTTACAACATCCCCCCTCCTGGTGACTTCAGTTCCTTCCACATCGTCGCAACAACGACCGCTGTGTGTAACAGCACCCGGCCCACACTGACCATCAGAGTGGACCTCAGGTAAGGTTATGGCAAAAGGCCAGACTGTTGAGAGAGGGGTGGTGGAGACCTCAGCAGATGGACCACAACGATACCTACCAGATAGACGGGGAAACCGGCTGTGTGCTGTCACTGGCTTAGTGAATGTACAGTATACAACCATTGGATCCACCAACAACAGAACATCAAACACAACACGAGTCTAGGAATGAATTCTAGACTAAAGGGTACACTGTGGACTTAACCAGTACATTTTTTAATGAGACACACTGATTTATTGTTTTGTAACTAAAATCTGCCCACTGGCTCTCCAGTCCTAAAGGTTCCATAGCCCTGTATCAACATGGTCTCACAGGAATACGCCACATCACGGAAACACGCCGATATCCGTGTGTGAGCCACGGAATAACAGTGTAATTTACTTGCATTGGAGCAAATTCCGTGGCCACATCACGGACAATTTAAGTGATTCCGTCAGACCACCACGGATTTTGAGTTAAGCCCCCGCTGTGGTCAAATGTGGCACACACACAGATTGAAACGGGAGCACACACACAGATTGAAACGGGAATCTGTGTGTGTGCCACGGAATATCAGTCATTTACTTGCATTGGAGCAACTTCCGTGGACACAACAAGGACAATTTAAGTGTTTCAGTGAGACCACCCCGGGTTTTGAGTTAAGCCCCCGTGGTCGACTCGCTCGTTGAAACGGGGATCCGTGTGTGAGCCACGGAACTTCAGCGTCATTAACTTGCATTGGAGCGAATTCCGTGGCCACATCACGGAAATCGGCGTGTTTCCGTGATGTGTCCACGGATTTCGAGTTATTCGTCCGTAGTCATTTCACGGATTCCTGTGAGACCAGGTTGCCCTGTATAGATTGCAAGCAAACCAAACCCCTAAAACAACTTATCTTAGATGAAATGGGATCTAGTGGACTACATCATAATGCAATGGTTTGATCCTTGTTCAAATCTCCATTCAAATTCAGATGTTTATATGGACTAAAATTGCTCGTCATTGCTTGAGTTACCTGTTACTGGCCATTTTGTGTCGCTTGGTAACATCACAGAGTTTCTGAATCAAAGAGTCCACCATACAAAGAACTTTTTAAGATGTTGCTCAGACAACCTCAAATTCTGTGTTGGGTCTTCTGGAAGGTGAACTTGTTAACTGAATGGCCATCTGAGAAGGTTTTCTGCCCGTGTTGCTCAGGTACCAAGGTAGGAGAGAGGAGACCAACATGGTGATCATCAACCTCAAGCTCCTGTCAGGCTATGGCCTTCAGCAGAGCACTCTGCAGGAGGTGAGTTTAGATGCACTGGACTGTGTAGCCCTTTAAGTGAGTTTAGATGCACTGGTCTGTGTGTAGCCCTTTAAGTGAGTTTAGATGCACTGGTCTGTGTGTAGCCCTTTAAGTGAGTTTAGATGCACTGGTCTGTGTGTAGCCCTTTAAGTGAGTTTAGATGCACTTCTCTGTTCTGTGTGTAGCCATTTAAGTGAGTTTAGATGCACTGCTCTGTTTTGTATTCATATTTCTTTTTCAACATGAAGATGGTTGTCAGCAAGCGTTCTGTGTTCTTCCCTCTCAGCTGAAGAGAGAGAGCAGTGTGAAGCGTGTGGACTTTGAGGAGGGCTACATCAACATCTACCTCGACGGCGTACGTACCAGGGGAGCCCTGTTCCCATCATGCTTGTGTTTACATTCCTGTGCTTCTCCCCTCACTGTTCTTCTGTGTGCAGCTGAAGAAGGAGGTGTTGAGGAGCTACAGCGTGACCCTGGAGGAGGAGGAGGCCGTCAGGAACCTGAGGCCGGCCGTGGTGAAGGTGTACGACTACTACCAGACAAGTATGACCCCCCCGCAGTCCCACTTCTTAGGACTCGTGTGAGGAGGAGTTAGGAGGAGTGCTCTTCATTAGATTGTCCTTTGTGTTGTTTCCAAGGTGACGAGGCAGTGGCAGACTACTCCTCCCCTTGTGCGGAGCGTAAGTACACCCAGTTTAACCACGGCCAGCTGAAGCTTGCCAAGGTTCCTGCCTAATGTGTACATCGCATTACAGCTTGCTGTTTTGTTATTTATTAAAGTGTAGATCCTGCTGTGCCTCTTTTTGGTTTTTAAGCAAAAACTACAAACCAAAAATACTTGAATTACAACTTGAGAATTGCAAATAATAACCTTTAATCTTGTAGGTGATGATGTGAATGATCTACTATTGGAACGATCGGAGCCACCAACAAGAAGCACATCAATCAAATTAAAGCCGGACTAATGGTTGTGCTACATTGTTAATTGTAGCCAGTGAATTCTTTGAATGACAAAAGATTAGATTTAATTTCAACATATACACTTTAAAAAAGAGGAATTTGCCAAGATGACATGCATTCAAGAAAGCCAATGTTTATTCAATTACAATTCTGTCTTTTAATCGATAAAGGTAATCCATAGTTTCCATTGGCGTGACAGTGAGCTATGAAACAAGGTACCGTAAACACAATAATGGTCCAACAGTCGACTGGGATTGAATGGATCCGAACGACGGAAACAAACCAGTATTACAAAACAGCTTAGGTAGAAGTTTGTCTGCACAGGCTGGGTGATTACAGGTGAATTGTGATTGTGATTTCATGTAGTGCGCCTTGCTCGACATTTTATTCTTTCTAACAAATATTATATTAATTCATCACTACCATAGAGTTTAAATTTCGCCACAATAAAATCTTTAAATGACAAAATACAAATATCTGTTTCCCTCGTACAACACTGTTTGATTTTCAATGGAACCCATCTACGTTCCTCTATCAATAGAACCCACCGTAGCCCATCTACGTTCCTCTATCAATAGAACCCACCGTAGCCATCTACGTTCCTCTATCAATAGAACCCACCATAGCCATCTACGTTCCTCTATCAATAGAACCCACCGTAGCCCATCTACGTTCCTCTATCGATAGAACCCACCGTAGCCCATCTACGTTCCTCTATCAATAGAACCCACCGTAGCCCATCTACGTTCCTCTATCAATAGAACCCACCGTAGCCATCTACGTTCCTCTATCGATAGAACCCACCGTAGCCATCTACGTTCCTCTATCGATAGAACCCACCGTAGCCCATCTACGTTCCTCTATCAATAGAACCCACCGTAGCCCATCTAGATTCCTTTATCAATAGAACCTACCGTAGCCCATCTACGTTCCTCTATCAATAGAACCCACCGTAGCCCATCTACGTTCCTCTATCAATAGAACCCACCGTAGCCCATCTACGTTCCTCTATCAATAGAACCCACCGTAGCCCATCTACGTTCCTCTATCAATAGAACCCACCGTAGCCCATCTACGTTCCTCTATCAATAGAACCCACCGTAGCCCATCTACGTTCCTCTATCAATAGAACCCACCGTAGCCCATCTAGATTCCTTTATCAATAGACCACAAGACCATGAGGTTCGGGGGGAGGAGTGGGGCATAGCATTTTTTCTTAGATTTTCTTTCCCCTTTTCCACCTCATTGTCATCATAAATTATCTACCTACCAAATGTGACGCATGAACAGAGAAGAAACCACATTCTGACATCACAGCAGACTGTTACACACCCACTCAACACGTCAGCACAACACACGCACAACACTGTCACAGAGGAGCAACATGACCCCTCAACAAGACACAGGCTGGCACCTGGTGATGATCCAACCCTCTCCTAACAGTGGGGGGCGGGGGGGTGTGTATCACAGTGGCATACGGTAGCATCCACACAGTGGACTGTGCTAGTGCCAAATGGGGGGTTCTCTGTACACTGAATCACTTAAGGCACAGCTTGGGGAACGGCATGGATCCATGTCATCCCTTATGACAGTCCAGTCGGACAGTGCCAAGTGTGAAAGGTGGTCTCTGGGGCTCCCTCTGGTGGCTCGCTGCGGAGACGCCTGCTTCGGAAAGTCCAGAGTTTGGGGTCAAGGCTCACACAATCCTTGGATACACTGGATGTGTGTGGTGTCTGTGTGTTTGAATTAAACTGAGAACACAGGGATATGTAACTTGACATTAAAGTACAGAGAGCAGTTACCTTAAAACCTTAGCACCAACAAGAAAAAGGCCAAGTATTGATACAAATGGCACATCGTTTTAGTGTATAGGGTGAAGGACATACGAATGCTCTTTGTGTAACACCAGTGTGGGCAGAAGGCTGGACTCGAGGTGTTCCACATTGGAGCCACGCTGGGCGTCCAACAGGCAAGTTTAAGATTTGCATATTTTGCTGATGAATAATAATGGATATTTAAGCTCAAATTCCTCGTAATGAAATGCAATTTAAATCTATTTAAATAGTTACGATAAGAATGATCCCACCTCCGACTGAAATGTGTCAATGTCATTTGGCACCTTTAGCGATGGGGAGTAAAAAAAGGAAAAGAAAAGCTATAATATGAAAGGCTTTGAAACATGGAACTACAACAAGGTCTCCATTTGGCAATAAAGAAATTCTTTAGAAAGTTTGGTTCCATTTTGGTTTATATACAATGTGTTTGTGTGTCCTCTGTTGGCTCCCTTTTTAAATCCAAACAAAAAAGTAGAAAATGTAGAAATTAATTATCCAACCCTTACATACTAAACCTCTCAATAAAATACATGTGAAATGTAGTTTTTCATAACTTTCTAATTACACGAGCGGAACTGACCTGTCAATCATAACAGAGAAACACCAACGACACTTGAGCCTTGATGACCAATTAATGAAACAAAAGTGAAAGTACCACTTGAGCCAGACACTGAAGACGGGAAGAAATGTATCAATGTATGTATCGGACTGTCAATCCATATATAATAGAAAGGTTGTCAAGTTGAATCCATTGTATTTGAAAGAGCTTCAAATATAGTCTGGCAGCACCAGGTCTAGGTCGAGGCCCAGGTCCGGTTTCAGGTCAAGCTCAAGGTCCAGGTCTAGACCCAGGTCCAGGTCCAGTGCCTTCCGGCGCTGACACTTGGCGTAGGCGGAGTGAAGAGGAGAGTGAGACGGAGCGGGCGTGGGTGTGGCTGGGCTGGGGGCAGAGAGTGAGACGGAGTGGGCGTTTGGAGTGAGGAGAGGGGGGTGCACTGTGAGCCAGAGTTCCCTGCAGAAGGCAGCGGGCGGCCCTGTGGGTCCAGGGCTATGTAGGGGACATCAGTTCAGGAACTGGGTGTAGCCCTCCGCCCCGGTGACGATCACGTCCATCCAGATGCGCATGGCCTCGGGCGAGGGGGCCACCATGTAGTAGAGGCGGTCGTGGGTCTTCACGCAGAAGGTGAGGGAGGGGTTGGGGCTCTGGAAACACACGTGGTCATCAGCATGTGGCCACACACAAACACGGGGAATACTAAGACACATAAAACCTCCATAAGTACTAGGTAAAGGGGCCTATTCACCAATAATACTAATACACATTAAACAAAATGGAATCAAATGTTATAGTAACATTCCGAAACCTGTTTATCGCATGTAAAGCTAGGAATAAGGATTTCATGTTGTTTTAAACAGCACTTTTACCTCTTATTCTGTTCAGAGCACAGAAGGAAAGGCAAACCCCTTAACTGGTTTACACTCTGCTCTGTGCTGGTGCATCCAAGCATGCAGCCAAATGGCCAGCCAGTATGATGCCAAACAGACAGGCAGTATGATGCCAAACAGCCAGGCAGTATGCAGTAAAGCATGCATCCTAGTATGCAGCGGAACAGACAGCCAGCAGCAGGCTGTGAGGAGCATCATGCCTGGGGTCTCACTAGAGCTGGGGAAGGCACTGGGGAAGCCACTCGACTGGGAGGGGGGCAGCGACAGCCAGAGTAGAAATAATACACACTCCACTCGCTTCTAAATATATACGTTTACCACCTGGTGCCAATTAAAGCCTTTCTGGGTAAAACAGCTGCGATGTTTAGAACAGGTGTTTAACCACCGATCGCCGGACTCTGTACCGCCTCTTCTAGTGTGCAGCAAACAACCACGCGTCGCAAGGAGGGCTAGACGCGTGCGGTGCCTGGCATCATCCACAACGCTCCTGCAGCAGCAGGGACCACAGCTGTCCAGTCAGCCGCGTGCCGCGGGTTCCTCTGAGGGCTGCAGGAGTGGGAGGCTTCAGCCATCCAAGCGGACCAGCCGCCCACACTGACACACTCGCACATCGGGATGCGGGCTGGACTGGGAGCCCAAGCATTCAAAAGAGCCATGACACAACCATGACAGCTGGAACACACACACACACACACACACACACACAGACACAGACACATACACACACACACACACACACACACACACACACACACACACACACACGGGGGGGGGGGGGGGGGGGGGGGGGGGGGGGGGGCGGGATCTTAACCGAGAGGGAGAGAGGTTTGGGAAAACCCCGTCAGCGGGAATACATGTTCCTGAGACATACCTTGGTGGCACTGCGCAGGTGGTCGTAGTAGACCTCCTCGATCGCCTGGAAGTAGATCACCCCCTTCAGCTTGGTCTCGTGCTTGTCTGCACCACAATACAAAATAAAAAAGAGCACACAATCTGGTCAGATCAAAATATAAGCCTGAGCCTTTGAACCCCATCCAGTGGTGGGGTTTCTTCCTCCATCCGTGTGTCACAGAGGATAGAGTTGCGGACCGAGGGTGATTCAGTCATTACCAAGGAAGAGGGAAATACAACGGATGATCCCCCATATATTGTTTGTGATGATGGATGGAAAAAGACAACCGCAGCAAATTATTTTTCTCTGGCATGTGCGAGAGTGTTTTCCTAAGCTAATAGCGTGCTCATTGTATTTCAGACTTGCCTTGCGCTCTTACACTCGCCGGGTACATGGTTGCGTTTTATTTCATCAGCCACTGCAGAACAGCAGCAGGGGGAGCTGAGGAACTCAAACCCTCCATCCCTCTCACACTCTCCCCTCTTTCTTTAGGCGCAGAAACACTGGCGTACGCTTACTTAAGAGTGGTAGGTACACATGCCGCATAGGCATCATCATTTCGAGGAATAATAAATGTGGTCCCCCCCTCCGACTCATTATGTGCTAACGAAGCGTTGGGACTTCTTCAGGGGGACGTGTCTCGGGAGAATACCCCCTCTGGTGGGGAGGGCAGAGTGGCTGGGCATCACCTCTGCCTGCACCCCAATCTTTGTTTCAAGGTCAACAGAAGTAGAGAGGTGAGCCTTGCATCTTAATGGCTCCCCCCCCCCCACCCCCCCGCCTCCTCCTCCTCAGAGCGCCTGTGGTGCTGGCTGCGTATGCTAACGACCTATGTGGTATTCTCCACGCGCCTTTTGCTTGAAAGCGCGGCGCGAGAAGAACATACTTCAAGCAGAGCCTTTTGAAGCCACGGAAAAAAGCTAAGAGAGAACGCCTTACAGGCCTAACGAGTCCCAGCGCTCGCGGCGGATGACTACATTAGAGATTGTGCGAGCGATGCTCTCTCCCAGAAACACCCTCCTCATCCCCACACTGGGGTTCAGGGCCACCGCTGTCTGCTGAGATTCTCAGGTGTCACTGTACACACACACATGGGACGCCTTCAGAGAGCTGCTCAGTTCCTCTGTGCAGCTAATAATAATACACTCATAATCGCCGTGACCTCTACCACACAAACCATCTCAACCCTACCGCTTCACAACACTTCTCACTTTATACACTTTGTGCTTACATTATCCCATTCTACCTATAAGTTTACCCTTGGCTCCATTATCTAACTTGATTAAGAGAGCAGATCGCTCAGAATCAATCACTTCCATCATCATTCAGAAGAATACTACTTCTACTTATAATACAAAAAACAAGCCAGGACCATGATTCCCTCTGCATTGAGATGCTGGTTCGGGAAGCTAAGCAGGGCTGGCCCGGGCCATTGTTCGTTGGGAGACCAGCTAGTGCTTGTAGAGGGGTTGGAGGGCCATTAGGGGGCGCTCTAACCCTAGCCTACGACATATATCTGTCAAAGCCATGTCATATCCCCAACGCCCCCGGGACACAGTGTCCTGTGGAAGAGCACCATCTTTCAGAGGAGACGTTAAACCGAGGTCCTGACCCCCCGGTGTCTGTACTCACCACTAGAGTAGGGGGCTAACCCCGGTGTCTCTACTCATCACTAGAGTAGGGGGCTAACCCCGGTGTCTCCACTCATCACTAGAGTAGGGGGCTAACCCCGGTGTCTCTACTCACCACTAGAGTAGGGGGCTAACCCCGGTGTCTGTACCACTCATCACTAGAGTAGGGGGCTAACCCCGGTGTCTCCACTCATCACTAGAGTAGGGGGCTAACCCCGGTGTCTCCACTCATCACTAGAGTAGGGGGCTAACCCCGGTGTCTCCACTCATCACTAGAGTAGGGGGCTAACCCCGGTGTCTCCACTCATCACTAGAGTAGGGGGCTAACCCTGGTGTCTCCACTCATCACTAGAGTAGGGGGCTAACCCCGGTGTTGATCCCAGAAAGCCAGTGTGTGGTTTAGCAAAATGGCTACCGTGGCCCCGATGAGGAGTGAGACACGCTGACGAGGCAAAGCGCGTGAGGCGTCTCAGAAAGGTCTTAACGGGGACCCAGAGTCCTACCGACGTAGTAGGAGAAGGTCCTCTTGAGGCGGTCGAACACGAACCAGCGCTTCTTCCAGGACTTGATCTTGCCGCCCATCTTCACCAGGTAGCCCTTGCACATCTTGTCGGTGAGGATGACGTGGTAGCAGGTGTCCACGCCGTGGCCCGATGACTCGACGTGCGTGCGCAGGTCAAACTCCTCCTTGCGGATGGGGAGGTAGCGCGTCATGGGCCGGGCCTGCGGGGGGTCGGGGGTCAATCCATCCAATTGATTATTACCATTTATTTGTTTGGAATATTTTTGGGCATTTTCATGTTTTTAAGACAGAGTGAGATAGACAGGAGGTTATGGGACAAAGGACCGCGGGCGAGAAATCCCGCGCGCTCCGTTGTATCTCCCTCGCGGATCAGTCTGGTACCCTGCGATGGGAAAAATGTGGAGACGTTCGCTAAACGACCGGCCAATCAGCGTTGGTTTTGAGGCGGGTTTTAGGTGTGACGCAACGAGAAGAGACTGTTCAGGCTAAACAACATGGCATAGGTGGTGATGGACGGATGCTTTATCCAATCAGCTAACCGGTATTTTCGCGCCTTCCCAAAAGTTCTCCAACGGAAGGTTCCTAGATGGATATGCTGAGCAAATGCGAATCAATCCATCGGACGGAGTCAGGGTACCATAATCAGCCCTTAATGTTACACACGCTACCCGGTGAGCCATCGGGCCGCCCCCAAATGATTATTGAATGCATTCTAACAAGGGGGTCGTGTCGGGCTGTCAGACTGTGTGCTGGTGCGCGTTGTTCCCCACCTGGGAGAAGTTCTTGGCCCTCATCTTCACTTCCTTCTCCACCAGCAGCTGCCGATGGCAGGTCTCGTCCTGCAGCCTCCGCTCTGCCTCCTCCCTCCTCCTCCTCTCCTCGTCCAGCAGCCGGCTGCGCACCAAGCACTCCTGCTCCTGCAGCGCAGACACACGCGCCTCATTCCTGTTCCCCTTCTGTGACAAATTGCTCCAAATTGCTTTTGGAATAAATTGTCACCAGACTGTGTTTTTTTTAGGCTCTTGATTTTCAATGGCCTGTACACATATATAATGTCCCTTTAAATACTGGGTTAGTGAATTATAAATTGAATTAAATTAGCAGTGCATTTTTTTGTGTTTATTGCTGTAAATTATTGTTTTAATACCGTAGATACTCATTTGAACTTGGGTTGGAGTTTACTAGAGCTGCCTGCTTTGTGCAATGGTTCTTTCCTCTCAGAGACAGTGCTGCGTGGATCCCAGAACTAACCCCATTAAACATGGATGTCTCCGTACGCTCGGACACGGTTGGTGGGGGAGGGCTTCATTATTATTGCATGCTGCATCCCCTCAAGCAATGCCCAGCGTTTTAAAATTCAGAAGTCGGCAAAGCATACATCTTGCTCCCAAGAATGGCTCTGCTATGGCAACAATATGACAAAAGGTTTACACATACACGCACACACACACACACACACACACGGTGGGGGGTAGTGGTGCTCATGGAGCAGCCTCAGCAGGCGTTGAGCCTGGGGGGGGCGTAGGTCTTTGGGGCCTGCCCCCCATGAGAGAGAAGGGGCTTGATGTTGTGGACAGAGATCTCTGGATGCATTGTGGGTAGTCTCTGCTGTTATTACATGTCTTTTAAACCCTATGTACTGCCCACGTTCCCCAGCTGGTTAAGGGATGTGATCTGGTTAAGGTGATCAGGTCCCATCCCTTTAACTTACCCGTGACTCGATCAGCCTGGCCTTCTCCAGCTGGGCCTCCCTCAACATCTTCCCCATCTCCTCGATCCTTAAGGCGTCCATTCCACTGCTGCTGAAGACCAGAGGACCACAATGTGAGCCACCAGCATCAATGGGTTACGCTATTACAGGTTTATATATATATATATATATATATATATATATATATATATACACACACACACACATATACAATATGATTTTGATGATCTTTTCAATTATGATATTTTCTTGTCCCCATATGTGCATATTGTTTGTGTTTGTTGGTGTGTGTTCGCACGTGTGTGTGTGTGTGTGTGTGTGTGTCCGTGCGCGTGCGTGCGTGCACGTCCCCACCTGGACATGTTGTCAGGTGAGCAGGCCGAGTTGTTGCCGGTGGAGATGCTGGTGTCCATGCTGTCGGAGCTCTCCAGGCTCAGCGTGTCGTAGGGCCTCCCTCCTCCGCCCTCCTGGTGCTGGTGGTGGTGCAGGATGGAGTGGTGCATCAGGTGGGGCGAGCCCCCCCCGTCGGCGACCGAGGAGTACTGGGAGGACTGGGCGGGGGCCGGCTGGGCGCCCCGCAGCGCCTCCCACTGGCACTGGGAGGACGGGTAGTGGGAGGACGGGGCGGCGGCCGGCGGGGCCTGGGCGCCCCGCAGCGCCTCCCACTGGCACTGGGCCTCCAGCACCGCCCGCTGCTTCAGGGCTAGCAGACGCCGCCGCTGCTCCTCGATCACCTGCTGCCCTGCAAAGCACCACAACACCGTCAGGGGGACCGCGACACCGTCAGGGGGACCGCGACACCGTCAGGAGGCTTCACTGTTAGAAGCAGCATGGAGACACCACCACCACAGAGCCACCTTCTGTTATGAAGACCCCACCAGGTAACAGCCCCACCAGCTTCAGCCCCACCAGCTTTAGCACCACCAGCTTCAGCACCACCAGCTTCAGCACCACCAGCTTCAGCCCCACCAGCTTTAGCACCACCAGCTTCAGCACCACCAGCTTCAGCACCACCAGCTTCAGCACCACCAGCTTCAGCACCACCAGCTTCAGATTCAAGGGCCCCAAGCTACAGCATCGTCCCCTCCTAACCATGGGGGCTGTGGAGATGGCCCCTGTATCACACATCATCAAACCCTTAACGAGGGCTGTGGAGAGGGCCCCTTTATCGCACATCATCAAACCCTTAGAATGCTGGAGCCAAAATATTTGTACAAACTAAAAACCGTTGCACTGTAGCGCTGAACATGCAATATTGATTCTCCCAAAAAACAGAATACTAGAGGAGCGTGATTTCATTTGAAGGCCCAAGCAGACATAAAGGGAACATCAGAGAGCAGGCGGACGGATGGAGAGGGAGACAGACAAAGAGCAGAGATGGCAGAAGGGATGAAAGAGATGCTGAATAAAAGAGAATAAAAGAGAGTACCAATCTCAGTGTAAAAAAACTAAATAAACAAGTGCTACCTTCAGGGGCTTCCGCTACGGAGTGTACACCAGGCCTCTGGGACTCTGAGGACACAGAGACGTGTCCAGATAGGAGGAACACACAGCCACACAGAGGTGGGGGGAGCAAGGACGTGACAAATAGAAATTGAGGACAAACACGGCCTTCTGAAAACAACATGGGTCTGTGAAGCCTCTGTTCCAATCTAAACCACATTTCTCTCAGAGAGTGGTACAGCAGGAGGAGGAGGAGGAGATTGTGGTGGGGTAAAGGAGGAGGAGAAGGAGGAGGTGTGTGGTACAGTAGGAAGTGGTGGAGGAGGTGGAGGAGTCGTGCGGTCACCTTTCTGCTGCAGGGCGAGCTGCCTCTTGTTCTCTATGTCCTGCAGCGTGGCGGCCAGGTTCCGGGGCAGACTGCCGGTGCTGTTGGCCCCCAGAAGGGGACTCTGTGGGACCCAAGGATTGCCACAAGTTAAACCACTAAAAACATACATAGAAGTGGGCGTTTACATGCTCACTTGTTTTGGGTTCCCATTTTGTATTTATCACAAGCCACTTCCAATAGAGGCTGCCATCAATCCCAGCAAACAATCGCTATCGGATTGGCTAGTGAAGAGTTAACAACAGTAGTAGTAGTTAACAACACCGGCAGAGAGTGCAGAGTAGCATCATACATACCAATTAGAAATAAAGGCTCCTCCTTTCTTTGTATGAGTGGTAGTGCCCAACAGTCACAGCAAATATCACATTATCCAAGTACCTACTTAACCCAATGCCTACAAGTAGTAAAGAACTACTTCATACTAATAAAGGCAACCACACAACTGTTGAGTCTTCATCAAACTAACCTTGGAGGATGAGTTTAGTCCTCAAAATAACCTTGGAGGATGAGGTTAGTCCTCAAACTAACCTTGGAGGACAAAACTCTTGGAGGATGAATTTAGTCCTCAAACTAACCTTGGAGGATGAGTTTAGTCTTCATCAAACTAACCTTGGAGGATGAGTTTAGTCCTCAAACTAACCTTGGAGGATGAGTTTAGTCTTCATCAAACTAACCTTGGAGGGTGAGTTTAGTCCTCAAACTAACCTTGAAGGATGAGTTCAGTCCTCAAACTAACCTTGGAGGATGAGTTTAGTCCTCAAACTAACCTTGGAGGATGAGTTTAATCCTCAAACTAACCTTAGAGGATGAGTCCAGTCTTCATCAAACTAACCTTGGAGGATGAGTTTAGTCTTCATCAAACTAACCTTAGAGGATGAGTCCAGTCTTCATCAAACTAACCTTGGAGGATGAGTTTAGTCTTCATCAAACTAACCTTGGAGGATGAGTTTAGTCTTCATCAAACTAACCTTGGAGGATGAGTTTCGGCCGAGCGTTGCATGGCCGTGGTGGAGCAGGGACGGAGAGCCAGCTTTAGTCTGGTGAACGGACAGTCCCACGTCAGTGTCCTGCTTTGAGCGAAACACCTGACAACGAAGAGCAAGAGGAGGTCAGCTGGAACCGCTGAAGCAAAGTCAGAAACCTTTTGCAACGTTCAGATCTCATGGATCAAGAGAAAGTGAGATGATGTTAAACGAGAACTTCAGGATTTTTCAACATGGACCCTTGGTCCGATCAATTAGGGTCTAAGGACTGACCACGGTTTCTGAGATGTGTCCAGTATTGAGTGAGAACGTTGCAGCTGTAATCTGCAGCAACATGCTGCCTTCCTCTTAAAGAGCTTGCTTGTTTCTGCCACTGACAGACTCCTATTATATTCCAGCTTCCTGGAAAGGACCACTACGTCAATACAACCTGTTTTTCAAACCTTTGTTGTTGTGTCCGAGCAAGTCTCACTTAAGGAGGTGTCCCTATGATGATTTCAATCTCAACTCTCCCTCCCCAGAACCTTTAGATAGCACAAAGCTATGCTTTCTGTAATCCACCACAACAAACATTCCTCTCTCCAGCTCTCACTCACATTTCCACCGTTCCTGATACAACTCAACTCTCGCGAGACTTATCCTTGAGCGAGACAACAAACACAGAACAGCCTCAGGCGAAAGTTAAAGAAATAGGTATTTTTTCTCTGTAGGGATCCTTTCCAGGATGATAGGATCAACAAGCAATTTTAGAAGACGTACGTTGACTGGGTCTAATCGCCCCAAAGGATTGACCTGCATCCTTTTTTCACAGTTTAGGCTCACTCAATACCAATTTCAAACCTTGTTGTCCGCGTTAATCCCTTAGACCCATAACTATCAGAAATAGGGTGTAGGTTGGAAACAAGGATTGGTTGCGGATCATTTTAGCTCAGCTTCGAGTGGGACTCATCATGTAATGAGCTACGTTGAGAGGTCATAATTTATAAAGTCTGCTAAATAGGTCATACGTTTCTGTTTCTGTTTTGCTAGTTGGCTGCAATGCAATAGCTTAAATAGGAGAAAACAACAAGATCGATGTTTAAACCCCATCAAATAATATTCTATTCACGAAGTACAGATAAAAGCTTTTGGAATATAAAATTATAAAAAAAAAAATCCTCTTAAAACCCAGCAATGCATCAAAACTTTATATTAAAAAATAAAGTTATTTGAACAGGTAAACATCCTTTGCGAGTTGCACTTGAGCGTACTACCGATGTTGAAGGAGGTGTTGGCTCAGACCTCAACGATGTTACTACTATACGATGTTGAAGGCGGTGTTGGCTCAGACCTCAACGATGTTACTGCTACGATGTTGAAGGACGTGTTGGCTCAGACCACAGGATCATAAGGTCTGCCCCGGCCAGCGCCTTTTCAACGGTGTGCATTTGTTAGTTTGTGGGCGTGTTGGAGAAATCAACCTGGCCAGGGAGGTTTGGTCGAACTCGGATTGGCCAAAGCAAAGATACAGCTATGGGAGATGCTACACTCCATCAGAGGGGGGACATGAACTAATATCATGCACCTCGACAAGGGACAATGTCATCACTCAACTTGGGGTCTCCCAAACACAGAGATCTAATCCACAAGATGCAACTTAAGCTCATACAAGGTGGTTAGACCTAGGGATCGACCGACACCGATTTTTAGGGCCGATACCGATACCGATTTTTTTTTCATCAGCCTTAGCCGATAACTGATACGCCGATACCGATTTTCTTAAGCCGATATTTGGAGCCGATAATACCCTAGAAATCCAGAGTTCTCGCGAGAGCACAATTTGAATTTGCTCAGCGAGTCACTCTGGGAACGAGCTATATACTCGTGTACATTCTTGGCCTCCTCTGGCCCAGAACATTAATCAATCACATCGATGTATCAATCTAGGAGGGCCAAAAGTGTTGCTGTTTACCGACCGGATACGGCAAGAGTCTTATCTATTGGTTAGCTCCACTGGTCTGGATACGTCACCCCTTGTATTAATCTGATTGGTCGTAGTGTTATCCAGTGATATTTTCAAATGCATGCTTGGTGCCATCCCTCGAGTTGGGCCATTATCATTACTCGTTGCCAGACCCTAGTTTTCTAGATGTGGTCCTGGATTTCCAGGCTAAGCCCCCCTCAATTTACATCATAAAAATGACACAATGATGATAACAACTGTTACCATGTGTCAATTAAAAAAAATGAACATTTATTGAACTGTAAATCACGGCAATTCTTTAATCGACAATCGGCCGATACCGATACACGTAAAAAACGCAAATATCGGCCGATATATCGGGTGATCACTAGTTAAAGCTATGCTTAACACACACACACACACACACACACACACACACACACACACACTTGGGACAATGCCCTTTCATATCTGGTCCTTTCATTTCCTCTACGTTAATTACACCACCATGTCTGCACAATAATTACAATCCCAATCCACCGGGTTGTGTGTGTTACTTCCCTTCCCCCCCCCTAACGAGTCAATACACTTCATCCCCAAATCACATGCAGACATACACGCACAAAAAGACGCACACACACACACACCCACACACTCTGAGTGTTTTACTGGCAAGGTGCTGTCAGTATTGTACAGTTGCAGAAACAGAGAGAGAAAGAGTGGGAGAGAGAAAAGGAGTGGGAGGAGAAAATAGGAGGAAGTCTCATCCCGTGTACCTGTAGCTTGTGGCCTGAAAGCGACTTAGCAGAGAGAGGAGGTACAGGACAGAGCTGGTTGGCCTGCCCAGCCGCCATCACCTCCCGGTACCACTGCTCTAAATCTAGCATTGGGATGCTTGGCCTACGGGCCTCCGACTGACAGTAGAAAAGGAGGAGGAGGAAGAGGAGGACGGTGCCGCGTGGAAGACAGGAAAGTGTGACGGGAGGAGAGTAGAAGAAGAGAACACAACAAGTAAGCAAAGCAGAGAGGGACAGAAACAAGAATCAGATTGTGGCCCAGACTCAAAGGAAAAAAGGAGGAGGGTCTTAAAAGGGGCAGTCAGAAACTGACCACACACACACACACACACACACACACACACACACACACACACACACCTCCATAGAGAGACAGGGGGTGGAGCGGTACAAAGAGGGGAGGCGGGGGAAGACGCGGTCCCCGGCGCTGGCCTGCAGGGGGCGATGGGGAGGAGAGGTGGGGGACGACTCCACCTTAGGCATCCCGTACATCTGGCTGAGCTGGCCCACCGTCACATACTCCTTCACAGGCCGGCGGAGGGAGGGGTTGGGGCATCAGCAAGGAGACAGCAGCAAGGAGGAGCAGAAGAAGGAGCAGAAGGAGGAGCAGAAGAAGGAGCAGAAGAAGGAGCAGAAGAAGGAGCAGAAGGAGGAGCAGAAGGAGGAGCAGAAGGAGGAGCAGAAGGAGGAGCAGAAGGAGAACAAGAGAAATAGAGGGTTAAAGACACAGACTTGGGAAAGTAATTCAAAAGTCCCCTTCTGGACGGACAATGACGACTTAGGAAATGAGCAAGGTGTCTGACTGAGGGTAAGACAGCAGACGCAAGTTGACGGTTTATATCTGGAGGACCCCTTTAACCCTGTGGTCTGCCCCGAAGACCCCCTCAGTGGCAGACCCCCCTCGAATTCAGAGGTTGATCAGAAGATGAGCAATTAGAGCAGGAGAACGGATTGCAGCGCAACGGTTTAGGATCGCACAACGTTTACTCAGCACCACAATTCTAAATGCACCGGATGAACACGCTGAACACGTCTAACAGAAGCAGCTCACCGCCAGTCAGTGTTTGCTCTGGCTGTCGGCCGTCGTTCTCTCACCTCTTTCATGGTGCTGCAGGGCTTGGGAAAGGTCCGTCCTCCCGTCAGACTGTGGTATCTCTTCTCCAGAACCGAGAGTCGCTCTTTCTCCTAAGGAATAAATACAATGCAGACAAGAGTTAGAGAAGCCGTCCACATCCTCCAGCAACATTGAAACACAGATTCTGCTGAGAAACCAGATCAGAATGGGGATTATTGTCAACTTGATTTGCATATTAAGGAATTCCATGAGGGGCATCTCATAGCTTTGAGCTTGGCAACATGGAGATATCACTGATTTTCTTTTAACAGATAGCCAAATCAACAATGTTTCATCGATACTTTTTAACGTAGACTATGGCATTCTGATTGAATGCCTTCCAGGATCTGAGCTGGTCAGAATCTGACCCATTTTAGACAATATTGTAACACTAAATATTAACATCATTATAATGCACGACACTCAGACCATTAGCAAGACAGGGATCTCTATAAACAAATATCTTATGCCGAATCTGTAGGCCAAAAGACCAGATTTTGGTATTGGTTCGTAGTCCAAGTGGTATTGACCAATCATGTTCAAGTTTAACCGCGTGTGTGCGGAGCAACAATCCAAGAGGGCACTGGCTATCATCGACTCAGCTTTGGATCCACTGTGATATCTGTTTATAGAGATCAGCCAAAATGCCGCCTGGACCTGAAGCACCACCAAAGAATATTAAAACAAAACGGTGCGCCCCAGACTGCTCTTCGGCGCACCGAAGAGCAGCCTGGGGAAGGACGGTCGCGGTCAGACGATAGCCCGGGGTTTATAGAAACAGGCACTTGTAATGAGCTTGTCAGACAAGGCTTTCAGCCCCACGGCCAAACATAGCACCCACCTTCTGCAGCATCTGCAGGGCCCGAGTCCGCTCCGAGGCCACCCTCTCAGACTCCTGGGAGGCCTGGAGACCCAGCTGGTGCGCCTGGCCCTCCAGAACACACACCTTCTCCTTGGGGACAGAGGAACATGGTCACCTTCTGTCCCGGGACCCCAACCCTATCTATGTTAAAGTCTATAATGAACCTATCTATGTTAAAGTCTATCCTGACCCCATCTATGTTAAAGTCTATAATGAACCTATCTATGTTAAAGTCTATCCTGACCCCATCTATGTTAAAGTCTATAATGAACCTATCTATGTTAAAGCCTATCCTGACCCTATTTATGTTAGTCTATCCTGACCCTATCTATGTTAAAGTCTATCCTGACCCCATCTATGTTAAAGTCTATCCTGACCCTATCTATGTTAAAGTCTATCCTGACCCTATCTATGTTAAAGTCTATCCTGACCCTATCTATGTTAAAGTCTATCCTGACCCTGTCTATGTTAAGGTCTAGATAGTGGTGATCCTACCTTCCTTCGGGCCGAGCTGCGGTGGAAGTCGGCCCTCTCGTGCAGCAGCTGCTGGCCCACCAGCTCCCTCTCCTCCTCTAGGCTGCTCTCCTTCTCCAGCTGCTGGAACTCCAGGTCCTCAAACCGCTTGCTGCTTGCCTCCAGCACCTCCCCTTCCTGAACACACACACACAAACACACACACACACACACACACACACACACACACACACACACACACACACACACACACACACACACACACACACACACACACACACACACACACACACACACACACACACACACACACACACACACACAGAACAACAAACACACACAAACACACCGGCACATTATCAGTATAGCTGACACTTCACACAGGAATATACAATATAATAAATAAATGAATACATAAAGATTCAGTCCTTCCCCACCATGTGTCACAGCCAAACCCTCACATCACCCAAATCAAAGTCTCTCAGACCTTGAAGCACCCATCCTCCTGAAAAGGGAGCTTTGTTCAATCGAATTTTGTTCACTGATTGAATATGTCATATTTCATCGTGTGGCTTTCAAGGGATGATTTAGAGGTCAGGTGTGACTAAACAGGCACAGAGCGATGCATAAGACCTATCCTCACATCGGGAAACGCTCACAGCAAAAGGCAGAGGAGAGAAAAGAGGAGAGAAAACGACGGAGCTAGTCTTTGTTAATTGATTAGTGAGCAGTTATGCATTCTTGGAGCTGTGGCAAATGTAAAAAACAAGCTGCCCCCAGCTTGGACCGAATCCAAAAGGCCCCGTTTCAACAGCAGACTCTAAACCCCCGGAAATGGATCGTGTACAGGAGAGCAGCGCGCCCACGCAGCTCACTGTACCCGCCGCAGGGGCCACATGCTCCACCAGGGAGAACAGCCATTCATGCTCCCCATAAAGCCTGTCTGTATGGGAGTGGCTTAGCACTAGGTGGGCAGACTCCAGGAGAGTGTGTGTGTGTGTGTGTGTGGGGGGGGGGGGTGCATGAGTAGGTGTTCATCGAGGTAAGCTGCGTGGCGCTCTGAACGTTGTGTTGCCTGGCTAAAGGGTTCAAAAGGTACAGCCCGCATACGGGTAGACTGCAACCAAGGGCTAGGCAGCTGGCGGAGCTGCAGCTGACGGATCCGCAGCTACGCCTTTTTATTTATTTTTTTTCTACACCTGCAGTGTAAACCTCTCCACCCTACCCGTTTCAGCTGCTCCATCAGCTGGTCCCTCCGGGCCCCGGGGCCCTGGTGGAGGAGCAGGCCCTGCAGCTCAGCGTAGCCCCGCTGCAGCGCCTGAAGAGCGGCCCGCTCCACCTCCACACAGGCTCGCTCCTAGAGACACACACACACACACATCCACGGACGCACGCACACACACGCACACACACGCACACACACACACACACACATAGAAATTCAGTCAGACAAACACACACACTCAAGACACCCCATCGCTCATGTGGAACGTGTGGTGAGCAAAGTCAAGCAGAGACAGGGATGGCCTCTAGAATGTTGCCCTGTTTCAGAGGGAAGAGCTAGTAGAGATTAAGGTGGTTAAGCGGACGCTGGTTAGTTGTTGGTAGAGGGACAAACTCAGAAAGAGACATATAGGAGCAGAGTTCAAACCAACCTGAAAACCAGTGAGAAAGAAAACCGAGAGAGATGTAGGTTCATTTAAAGGTCCCATGGCATGAAAACTTACTTTATGAGGTTTTCTAACATTAATATGAGTTCCCCTAGCCTGCCTATGGTCCCCTAGTTGCTAGAATTGGCGTTAGGTGTATAACGAGCACAAGGTATCCTGCTCTGCGTTTCGAAAAACAAAGCTCAGACGCAGCGATTTCCAATTTTCCCCTTATGTTGTCATACGGGGACATGTTACCTCCCCTTTCTCCGCTTTGCCCCCCCACAGAATTTAGCCCGCCAATGAGACAATGAGCTACGACCGTGCCAGCACCATGTGTGTGTGTATGAATACACACTGTACCGCAAGTGTTGTACACTTCTTTGTTATTTAACCGTTCTGCTGTTAGTGTTATGGTGCATAACACGCAACATAAGGTAAAGCTCCCATTTGGTGAAAAGACTAGACTGCGTCGGGTTCTTTGACGTCTCTGGTGATAACCCCCACTACGAGATTCGTAGTGGGGGTTATCTCGGCCATGGTTGAGAAGGACTTAGGGGAAAGGAACTCTGCCTTTGACTCCCTGAAGTCAAGATTGAACCGCGAAATGGAGGACAACGGGATTGTTGCCCCAATTGTTGCCCGGGATTGTCTCCTGCCTGGGCCCTGCTGCCGGGCGGCGGCGGTGGTGCCCCGCGGCGGCGGTGCCCTCCGGCCCTGTGGCGGTACCCCACTTATATGCCATATATGGCATATATGGCATATAAGTCCATATATGCCATTATATATGGACTTATATATAATGGCATCCAGAGGCGCACACACCTTTTGTCGTGATGATATAGTATATAATATATATATATATATATATATATATATATATATATATATATATCATATTATATTATTTAGATATAGAGCTCCAGGACTCCCGCCGGAGCACCCGGAGTGTTCTAGAACACGACCAAAAGCTGTGTGCGCCTCCGGAAGATATTATGAATCCGAGCCATTGCGATACATCCACTGTAAACACTAGCGCATGTTACCGTGGCTGCAAGCTGCTCTGGGCCACACCCCACCCTCCAGCTTGACCCGCCTCTAAAAAACAGCACGTTTGGCTGTAATTCTGCACCACGGCTGAATTTCTTGAAAGTCTTCAAATACTGTTTTAAGGGCCCACTAACACCTATATATAAGCATCCATAAAGTAGCATGCCATGTGACCTTTAAAGTGATCTCCAGCACTTTGAGGATGAAGAGGGAGTGATGATCGGACAACGTTGAATTTGAAAAACACAATCATACAACTCCGAAATTGGATAAGCAAAGGAAAGCCATATAGGGAGTGCACCATCACACATTGCTAATAATAATACCAGGGAAATACCAGGGAAATACCAGGGGGGAAATACCAGGGAAAAACCAGGGATCACACCAGGAATAACACCGGGGATCACACCAGGAATAACACCGGGGATAACACCGGGGATAACACCACGAGTGTTCCTCCACGCCGCCTCACCTCGTCCTTCTCTCTCTGCACGGCGTTCTCCAGCTCGTCCAGCTTGCGCTGCAGCTGTGTGATGACATCTGACTCCGCTTCCATCTGGTCCAGCTCCGCCTGCCGCTCACCCTGCAGCAGGGCACGCTCCATCTCCGCCTGCAGGGGGGGAGATGGCTCTCTGTCAGGGGTTTGACAAACACCTTGAATGTCCTGAACGCAGCTCAGCGTACGGTAGATACCGCTGCATTAGAATCCTCCTTCCTATACACTCTCCAACAGTAGAGAGTGAGAGTGAGACAGAGACAGAGAGAGGTAAACACACAGAGAGAGAGAGAGAGAGAGAGAGAGAGAGAGAGAGAGAGAGAGAGAGAGAGAGAGAGAGAGAGAGAGAGAGAGAGAGAGAGAGAGAGAGAGAGAGAGAGAGAGAGAGAGAGAGAGAGAGAGAGAGGTAAACAGGGAGAGAGAGAGAGACAGAGAGAGAGACAGAGACAGAGAGAGAAAGAGAGAGACACAGACAGACAGACATCCTTCCTATGCACTCTCCAACAGTAGCGGCCAGCAGCCTGAGCACTGGCCTGGCTGCCCAAAAAGATGAATGTCATGAACTACACGTAGGCCTGGATTAGTATTCATGTAGTATACGTTGTGCGTTTTGCTTCACTTGTTGAAGCAGTCTTTCTAACCGTGTGGACTATAGCATCACGTCAAGCTGTATGATGTGATGTGTCTGAGGATGTGAGGAGACGGAGGAGGCAGCAGGCTGACCTCTTGTCGGGCCTCCTGGAGCTGCTGCTCCAGCTCTGTCAGCCGCGCCTTGAGCTCATCCACCCGGGACAGCACCTGGAGACGCTCCTCCTCCACCCGGGACAGCACCTCCAGACGCTCCTCCTCCCGGTACACCAGCTCCTCCCGCCCTGCAGGGGCCTCCTGCTAGGAGGGGAGGGAGGGAGGGAGGGAGGGAGGGGAGAGATTGTAAATGGAGATAGCAAGACCGAGACAAATGATAAGGGGGAGAGAGAGATACAGAAACACTGAAACACACACACACACACACACACACACACACACACACACACACACACACACACACACACACACACACACACACACACACACACACACACACACACACACACACACAGACTGTCAGAAGAGAGAGAAGGTGCGGATGAAGTGCATTGATACATAGATACAAATACAGTAAATAAACTTTGATAAAATAAGTAAAGCAACATGAATTGAGTTGCAGAACAGAGACACAGGTGAACACTCTTGCCCTCCTACTGCACAGTGTTGGCAGAGATTTCAAATCTACGAACTAATAGGCTGGGTTGCGAACTTTTCAGGGTACCGACTGAGTTAAGTCTGTACTACCGAGGACCTCCTAAGGTCGAATAAATCGTTTTCCAATGTGTGTACGCACTGCAGCCAGCGCTGAACAAGTTAAAGCCTCCGTGGGCAAACAAAACTGAGGCAACTTCATCGATATCTTCATCGCATTAATGAGCTGGTTGGACAAGTTGTTGCTGTCTTTGGGTAAGTGCATACTGGACGTCATGCTGCTGCTCTCCTCCTCCCTCAGGTTCTCCTCCTCCTCCCTCCTCCCTCTCTTCCCCCTCCCCTCCTGATGCGTGCTCTCTGTGCTGCTGCTCTCCTCCTCCTCCTTCCTCCTCACCTCCTCCTCCTCCTTCCTCCTCACCTCCTCCTCCCCCTCTCTCCCCCTCTCCTCCTCCCTCCTCATCCTCCCTCCTCCTCCCTCCCTCCCCCTCCTCACCTCCTGATGTGTGCTCTCGGTGCTGCTGCTCTCCTCCTCCATCAGGTTCTCCTCCTCCCCCTCCTCCCCCTCCTCCCTCCTCCCTCCCTCCCCCTCCTCCTCCTCACCTCCTGATGCGTGCTCTCGGTGCTGCTGCTCTCCTCCTCCCTCAGGTTCTCCTCCTCCCCCTGCTCCCCCTCCTCCCTCCTCCCTCCCTCCCCCTCCTCCTCCTCACCTCCTGATGCGTGCTCTCGGTGCTGCTGCTCTCCTCCTCCCTCAGGTTCTCCTCCTCCCTCCCCGCCCGCGGCCTGCCATTGTAGGCCAGGTGTGACCCCGGGGCCATGGGCGTCATCAGCGCCATGGCGGGCGTGGAGCCGGCGCTGACGGAGGCCGCGCCCCGGTGGGCGGAGCCGTCTCCGGTGGGGACGCCCGCCCTCATCCCGGAACCGCCCGGGGCCGTCGGGGCCTCCAGGGGCCCGTCGTAGTCGTCGCCTTTGTTGTACTCTGCACACAGGTTGAGGATGGTCTCCAGGCGCTGGCGCTCCTAGGGAGGGGGAGAGGGGGAGAGGGGGAGAGGGGGAAGAGTCAGGGCGGCACAGGGTTCAAAGGCTGCGGTCCAATGGGACTCCATGACGGCAGAAGCCCCTGAGTACTGAAGAGCATTATAAAGGAGAATTCCCTCAAGTGGTTTGGAGATGGAGGAGACAGAAATGAGAGGTTCCTTCTTAAGGCTCTGGGTGTGACAACATGAAAGGACATTCGATAAAATATGAGCAATGAGGGAGCAAAGAAAGCAACGATTGCTGTCCGCAATATTGATCGCAATCAGTCATTTGTCATATTGTATTCAACCTCCTTTGCAGGTCGCTTTCGATAAAAAACTATGAAAATCAATTGGGAAGATGGATTATGCTCATCCAAAGAGACCGAGGTCATGTGACTTGCTCTTATGCATTTTTGGACAAACAGTGGGCATCCTGCATCAATGAGAGTTAGCTTCCAGCCCAGCGTGCTCCCTGTCAACAGCCACCGTAACGACATCTTAACATACTGTGGTTTCTACGATGAGAAGCAAAACAAAGCTATGTTGATGCTGGACTTCCTGACCTCAGCTGGAACCCCGGTCTGAACAAAAATAAATAAAAACAGTAGCTTTCATATTACGCAGCGCTTGTAAGGTGCAAACTAAGAGCCCTTATATAGTCTGAGCATAGTGATCATCGGGAGAATACTCCGATTAATATCTGTGCCTACATATGAATAAATATATATCTCACTATAAAACCTAATGGGTGATCGGTATCGGATTGGCTGATGACACATTCAAAAGATCAACGATTGGTTTTGGCCTTAGAAAAGGTAATCTGTGTATCCCTAATACTAATATTAATACAAACGCTGAATTACAAAGAGAGTCCTTGGTTCAGATGGCCACACACTCACACAGAGGAGGTTAATGAGGGAGCAGAAAGGACTGTTTATCAGTGGAACACGCCCTGGCGCCGGGGAGAGGAGCGGAGATGTGAGAGAAGCCTGGGGCCAAGGAGGGGGGGGGGGGGGGGGGGGTGTGTGTGGGGGGGGGGGCGTCACGCTCAGAAGCTCTACAACTCTAGGACAACTCCATCGCAACACTTTGAAACTACTCGATAGTTTCATCGTGCCTTCATTTAGCTGGTAGAACGTTGACTTTGATGAACCTTTAACAAAGCCCTCGGTGGAACCCAGCTCTGCGTGACATGGATTTTGATGTGCAATTATTGAGACCGATATTAGCTAGGGATGGGGGAGGAAAATGTGATTCATGTGAGAATCAGGGTTCTCTGTTTCCACAATACTTGTCACTTGTCATGACGGTCCTTTTGGCCATGTAAGACACAAATGTCAACGTTACCTTAGCGCAAGCCAAAGGGATGGTTGAACTGTCCAGCAAAGGCTGCTGTAGAGTATCCTCCAACAGGCATTCTGCCTCAACTCTCTTCTGTTCAAACATATTTTAAGCAATTAAAATATAACGATATTTTAATTGCTTAAAATATCGTTAACCAATATTTATAGAGACGCAATATAGTATGAACATTGCATGAATTGTGATTTAAAGTGTCTTCAAACACAAGCAGCCACACTGGGGCATGTTGTGAACTACAACAACTGCACTCAACTGTATATTAGAGTCACCTCCGGTTCTCAATACAAAATGACTTCCATCTTCTGGAACAGCAGCGGACTGTGGTGGGAACATGGACATAATAAAGGATGGACCACAGACTGGAAAATGGCCGCCCATTCATTCCTATACAAAACTGCTCAGTGGCGCAGGGTAACATCATGGGTAACATACAGGAGCGATTTGCTTCCGCGTTATGGGGCCAAGACACGTGACCTAGTCCGTGACGTACCGGATGCAGAGATCTTCTTCTTCTAGTTTAGTGGAGGATCATAGTTTTTCCCCATATACCGCCACCTACTGGACTACTACACAGGAGTTTGAGACAAGGACGTTGGCAAATGATACTTTAAATCATAAAAATAAATTCAAAGAAAAAACCAAACTAACGAAACAAAACAAACTAACAAAAGAAATGAATGAATAAAAATTAAAAATATATATACTTAAGGTTAAATTCTTCTAATTAGGTTAGTATCTTTTAGCTAATTTATCAGCAATTTCATTGCTTTTTTTATTGTAACACTTGGTTCAAATCCTATTTCTTACACATGCAGCCATTTGGACACCATTCTATGATAGCTGATAACCAAGGTACACACTGTAATACTATAATCAAGAGGACATACAGGCAGTTCAAATAAAAAGAGATAGAACTTTATTGATCTGGAAACTTCATAAATATGCAAGATTGCTCCATATAATACCATAGTAACATAGTAAACGTATGTAGGCCTAAAAAATTCAGTTCAATGTTATTGCTTAAGAAACAGATTCCTTCCAACTAACTATTTACGAAAAGTGCAATCAATAATTAATATAAAAGTAAATGTTTACATCCCACAAACTAGTCAACATGGTCAATTGAAAGCCTGTACAAAACGACCCTGGAATAGTCAAATGCAGCTTTACTGCGGATGAATTAAGCCAAATTGCATAAACATCCAATGGTAAACAGTATACAAATGCAATCAAGGTTGCACTCACACAAGGCCATCTGGCCGTGGCCGTCGCAACTGTGGCCTGGCCACGGTAGGCTCTTGTACATACGCCATCACGTCGCTAGCATCCAAACAATTCTACCAAACCTTAACCAACTAGAGAAAAATGGAACAAAACTTTAGCACACACCCAGTGACTAATCACCTTGTCCAGGGGTGTTCCAACGTGGTTTACCAGAGGGCCTTGTGGACTTAAAGTAAGCCACACATTTGACAGACAGCATTGAATGACGTTAAACTAAGCTAATCTACAGGTTACTAGTGCTAGTGCAATTACATGAGCATTTTGCACAATATTTTACTCTAATGCTACGTAAAGCAGGCTTCTTCAGAAACCCGTAGCCTGCTACATTGAAGGGTAACTGTAACAAATCCTGACCAAGACCGAAAGATGGCTCTGGAAGCCACTACGGCCCACGCAGCAGATTACTGCGTGGACCGTGGTGGCTTCCAGATCAACCCTTCGGTGGACCATTCATACACATGTATTCCGAGGATGTTTTGAAGACACTGGAGTCCCATGGCACTAGATTCCTTTGAAGACTAAGTTGGTATGGGGGGGCCCAAAGGGGGCCCCCCCATAGATCTTGTCAGTCATCTAACACCTGTTAAGAAAAACACACACACATCACAAGATACAAATCAGTAAAGCTAGGTTAACAAACAGTGGCGACATGCATGTCAAGGTGCAAAGAGCAGGGATACTGATGGCTTGTGTCTGAGGAGACAGCCCAAAAACGTCAACAATTAATAAAGGAAAATAACTTTTACTCACTGCGGTGGTCTGTTTCGAAGTGCCATGTTGGTAGCAATATTTGTCTGGGCTGTTCAGTCAAATGCCCACAAAAACAAACACGCAACAACGCATACTTTCAGTTTGTATAAAGTGACAATAGTGATCTGCAATCTAGATCGAAAACTTTCAACCCTCACTAAACTCAACCTCGATTGACACAGGCCGATGCGAAAAGTAAACCAAACCCATTGTGTTCACCTTTAATAAAGGGGTGCGTGACAGGTGATCTCAATTAAGAGCTAATCAGAAAGAACACACTGATCTGCCATGAGTAAAGGCTTGATTCCACCGGACGCGTTACGGCAACGTTACGGCAGCGGCACGTCTTGGCCGCGGTCACCGCAGCAGATAGGTTCCACTCTAATCAATGAGACCATTTCCACAGGGCGCGGCTGCGGAACGTCTCAGCAACGTCCCAGGACCGGCTTGCCGTGCCGCAGCGCTATCATTCCGTAGCATTTCTATTTTTGCCGCAAGCCGTTGCTGAACCGCGTCAATTTCAACAGAGCAGATCGATCAGGGCAGGAAGTGAAAAAGTAAAAGCCATAGAGCATTCCGGTCAATTTTCAAAATAAAACACAATAAATAAAACACCAACATTATTACGTCATGACCGGTGGCACCAGGTCAGCAGTCAATCAATCAAAGGGTCTCAAATCATCCTTTTTATAAGAACAATGTCAGAAAGGACAAAGCCTGGCATTTAATTGCAGTAGTTTTGGGAGTGGAAGGTGAGTACATTAGGTTTAGGATTATCGCGGGATCTCGTGATCTCGCGTGAATACGGCTGGCTCGCAAGGCAGAGTTGCGCTGCCGTAACGCGCCCGGTGGAAATGCAAGCAGGGCAAAGCATGGACATATTAAAGGATGGACCACAGACTGGAAAATGGCCGCCCATTCATTCCTATACAAACTGCTCAGTGGCGCAGGGTAACATACAGGAGCGATTTACTTCTGCGTTATGTGGCCAAGACACGTGACCTAGTCCGTGACGTACCGGATGCAGAGATCTTCTTCTTCTTCTAGTTAGGTGGAGGATCATAGTTTTTCCCCATATACCGCCACCTACTGGACTACTACACAGGAGTTTGTGACAAGGACGTTGGCAAATGATACTTTAAATCATAAAAATAAATTCAAAGAAAAAACCTAACTAACGAAACTAAATAAACAAAATAAAACAAACTAACAAAAGAAATGAATAAATAAAAATAAAAAAAATATATACTTAAGGTTAAATTATTCTAATTAGGTTAGTATCTTTTAGCTAATTTATCAGCAATTTCATTGCCATATATTCCATGGTGGGCTGGTGAATTGAATAACTAAACCAAGGCTTATAATATTTAAAAGAAGATGCTTTACCTCTATCACCAAATCTTCACGTATTGAATTATCTGTTATAAAACTTAGTATCTACAACCCATCTAAGAGCGGTTATTATTGTGGCCATCTCGATTGAGTATACTGATAAAGTCACCCACTCTATATCCATATCCTTTTTCAAATTCTGGAATATATATGCCAATACCACATTGTCACCAACTTAGTATCTACAACCCATCTAAGAGCGGTTATTATTGTGGCCATCTCGATTGAGTATACTGATAAAGTCACCCACTCTATATCCATATCCTTTTTCAAATTCTGGAATATATATGCCAATACCACATTGACACCATTCTATTATAGCTGATAACCAAGGTACACACTGTAATACTATAATCAAGAGGACATACAGGCAGTTCAAATAAAAAGAGATAGAACTTTATTGATCTGGAAACTTCATAAATATGTAAGATTGCTCCATATAATACCATAGTAACATAGTAAACGTATGTAGGCCTAAAAAAATCAGTTCAATGTTATTGCTTAAGAAACAGATTCCTTCCAACTAACTATTTACGAAAAATGCAATCAATAATTTATATAAAAGTAAATGTTTACATATCGACCAGCAACGAAGTTGGAGTAGCCTACCCAAATAATGAATTGTAATACACCAACATTGTCAACCGTCATACATACCTAACCATAACCCTGTCATACATAGCCAAGCAAATGAAAATGAAATACCTACCAACGCAACTGAAATGTTAATATCAGACAATTAACAATATTATGAAAATTACGTAGGTCTCCCATAATCATTCAGGTAATCAATACGTCCGTGCCTGTTACAGCTATTTCAATGATATGTGTGTTATATATCCGTGTTCAACGCCATTCATGTTAAGTAAAAGGACAAATCTCAGACTTTGGAAGTTAATGGAGTTAATGGAAGTTAATTCAGAATTTAATTTAATTCGGAAGTTAATGGAGCCGTGCACTTCAAAATAGGACCATAGCAAGGAGCCGTTTGTTTCAGTACGACTCCTTTCAGCTGCCCACCCAACATAAACTGCTAATAAAACGCTTGAGGAGGCGTTTTGAAAAGAAAAAAAACTAAAATTTTTTTAGAACAGGGTAGAAATATAATTATGAGCCTTTGATTGATATCCAGACATTTTTTGCGGAGACACAATCCTGTTCCCCACTTGTATTGGAGTGGACGGCGATATCTACTTCTGGGCCACATGAAATGACGGACCCCCGTCCACTCCCAGCTTAAACAGCTGCAATACCAGGCTTGGCCTCTGAGCACTGGTGGATTGCGGAAGTATGCGCCTATCCTGGGGGCCTGGGTGGGAACCCCCAAAATGACCCCATGACCCCCATCCTGATCCTGAACACCTCAGTGACCCCATGACCCCCATCCTGGTCCTGAACCCCTCAGTGACCCCATGACCCGTCAGCTTGATCCTGAACCCCTCAGTGGTCCCGTCCATGTCCTGAACCCAGCGTTAGTTACAGTGGTGTTACGATGACAATGGTTACACAAAAAAGCAAAAAAGAGGCAAAGAGGCTTCAAACGTCGGGCTGGGAAGTCACCAGCTGCTCACAGACATGCCCCACGCGCAGACACAAACAACACACCATTTAGTCACAAACATGGTGCTGCGCATCCCTAAACCCACACGCTGACAGGCCCCCACAGAAGCTCTCGGCACACTTATCGGCTACACTAGGAACTGCTTGTGGGAAGAATCAACACATTTTATGCCATGAATTATCTTTCTTGATGTATTTTGGGCGCAGCATAAATCTACTTCAGCACCAGATGGGGCCTTCAAATCGGGCTGGCGTTAGTTTCGATCAAAGTCCCCGCGCCGACACACTCCCATGTGTTCCAGGAGCTTCATTAGCGAGCGTCAGCGCCAGCTCTCTCCAGTCGGTTGTTTTGTGAGTCTCCAGTGAGTGGTGAGACGGACCAGGGAGAGTGGTCCCCTTGTTTTGGTCGTTACATTCCTGGGACCTGGACACATGGTGAGCTGGTCCCCTTAGAGAGTTTCCACAGAGAGGACTGAGGCGCTGCAGATCACAGTGTGATCTTGTTAACTGTTGAAGCAGACCCAATAAACATCGCAGCCAATCAGCCTAGGGTTGTCAGATGCCCTGTCTATATAGCCAAGCTTCAAAAGGTAACAGTAAAGTGCTTTGTAGCCCAGGGCTGTAAACGGCTCCTTATTATCCCTGTTTAACTCCTGTTTACCTCCCATTTACTTCCTGTTTACCTCCCATTTACTTCCTGTTTACCTCCCATTCACCACCCGTTCGCCTCCCGTTTACCGCCAGTTTACCCACTGTTTAACTCCTGTTCACCCCCTTTTTACCGCCCGTTTACGTACGACATGAGTATCACTCTCATGAGGATGAGTCTGATCAGTATGACCCGAGTATCACTCTAATGAGGGTGAGTCTGATCAGTATGACCTAAATATCGAACTCATGATGCAGGTGAGTCTGATCCCGACGTGCCCGGAGCCGTCCCAATTCACATGAAACAAAGTAGCTGTGACCAATGGACCAATCCTGGCTCTAGCTGCCAAACCAGCCCACCTGCACCTCCCTAGTCCCCCACTAGGGGCCTGAGGGAGCCTCCACCTCCCTAGTCCCCGACCATGGCCTGAGTGAACCTGCACCTCCCTAGCGAACCTGCACCTCCCTAGTGAACCTGCACCTCCCTAGTGAACCTGCACCTCCCTAGTGAACCTGCACCTCCCTAGTGAACCTGCACCTCCCTAGTGAACCTGCGTCTCCCTAGTGAACCTGCACCTCCCTAGTGAAACTCCACCTCCCTAGTGAACCTGCACCTCCCTAGTGAACCTGCACCTCCCTAGTGAACCTGCACCTCCCTAGTGAACCTGCACCTCCCTAGTGAAACTCCACCTCCCTAGTGAACCTGCACCTCCCTAGTGAAACTCCACCTCCCTAGCGAACCTGCACCTCCCTAGCGAACCTGCACCTCCCTAGTGAACCTGCACCTCCCTAGTCCTCCACCAGCCAGCCCCTTTAGCTGACTGGAACAGTGAAAATGCAATGGATCGTTATCAAGTTTTGTTTTCAATGTACTGGTCTAAGGACTGACCAGCAGTCTTCTTTCTCTGCTTCCCATTTATCTGGGAAGCAGATATCTCAAACAAAGATTAACTGCTGCTTTACCAAATACCTGCTTCAATGGGCTCAATGGAAAATAATTCATTCATAAGATATTGCATTTAAATGCGAAGAAGTATGAATACTGCAATGATGAATCACACATGTGCAAACATGTGTCTGGCATCATGCTCACACCTGGACATTGAAAAAGACTCCCACAAGAATAACGATGCTGGTGGTGGGATCTGGATGCATTGTAGTCGTGGTGTTGATCCTAATTATCCCACTCTAACACTAACAAACTAACACTTTCAAAAGCCCCATTTAAAAGGCACAATCAGTGAAACATACCGCTAAGCAGCACTCAGCCACTCTCATACTGAGGTGTGGTTTAAAGACGATGTGCAGATGGCTAGTCAGCAGCTGAATAGTAATAACAAGAGCTTCAAACCGCTGAAACTCTCGCTGAAGCAGCAGCTCCATAAGACGCCTGGGGGGCATAAGGCCAAAAGTAAGTCACAATTTGGAGATATCAGGGCACACACACACACACACACACATAAATCTTCATTCAACAACTTTATTTTGCAATATGCCAAGCAAGTGAAATTAGTAGGCCATAAAGTGTGAGGGTTCAGACTACACAAACCAAGATTAATTTAAACAAAGTACTGTCCGGCAGCTCATTTCAATCCCAACCACATTAGTTCTTTATGTTCTTTATAAATCCTGGCTTGGTGGAAGAAAGGGTCTGGATTTAGGCCTTCCTAGGGAGTAGACTGGGTCCTTGGAGGGCACGTCCTTGTTGGTTGACATCATGTGCCCTTCACGTCTCACAATAACCATCTTGTGGTGTTAGCAATGTTTTGCCCCTCCCTCCATCCATCACATGCCTGGCAGTGCATGTGCAAATATCAATCAATCAATCAAACTTGAATTTCCTCATCAAATGTTGTAATAGTATACAAATCCAAACCACAAACCATGGATCCTAAAGTTGAAAAGTAATTATCCAAAGAAATGTTTTGTCTGTTTTTATTTCGGGGAATGACAAACATCTTGCGTCCATGTTTGGAGATGGGTTAGAGAAACACATGAGCACCCTTTTGATGGGATTTAATCCTGAGAGGTTTTGGGCTTGTTCCCAGTGGAGAAGGGGAGAATATCTCTCAGAAAGCAGCATGACTGGTTTAAATCTTCTTCTTTATCAAAAGGCGACGCAGAGCTCTGCTGAGGAACAGAGTGAGCCCTCGTCCGTCACGCTGGTCCTCGGAGCTAACCAAGAACTGATCTCAACTTGGCACTGGTGATGTGGTTTCTATGCCACCTCCTTTAGGAAGCACACACGGGCCCCAAATGGCCTGCCTATAGGGCCCTTTCAGCCCCGGAGGCCTCCTGTTCTCCAGATGTAAGACCCCAGGATTATCTTCCACTGATCACCAACATAGCCCTTTTCAACATCCCAAGATATCAGAGACGATTGCTGATTAGCAGCAGGAAATGCTCTGCTTAGGTTCGAAGTGGTTGAGATAATTAGTCAATTAGGAATGCAGATGCCTGGGCTGCCATTGCACCTATTAATCGAACTAGACAGTGGTCTTAAAAAGGTGCTGAGGTGTAGAATAAAATCCTCCTGAATCTGGAAGCTGGGGTGCATAAGTCAACAACCCCTCATAATGGCATGCACCCTTGCTTTGCGTTGTTCCTCCTGCAGTGGATGATTATTCATGAGTCTGTCTGTCTGGCAGGCTGCAGACAGGGCTAACAGACTGGGTCAATGTACCCAGTGCCAGGTAGACAGCAGCTCCCCAGCTGTCAGACAAAGGCCATGCTGACAGGCCAGAGGCTCAAAGGCTTCAATTATTTCTGGAACATCTTACACAACTTTTCTTCAATTTGCATTTCTTCCCCATCTCAGTTCAACCATAAGTCTCTAATATGAACCCACAATCCAAAGTCACTTTTTTGATTATTTCATGGCTTAAAAGAACCCCCAAAATGCATCTAACTAATCAAATGTGGTTGCTCGCCCTCACAGACCTTTCGGTGGATGGCCACAGTCCCTGAGGGCATCTCTCAGGACACTCTGCCACAAACCGACCAAAACAATGGTTTCCAAGGAGGATAATTTGATCGATAAGGACCAGACCAACCTGGAAGCTCATGTTTTATGAGCTCTTGTTTAGTCTCTGCCCTCTCCGACTCTACAGAGAGGAGGGCTGCTGCTGCTCTTTTCTATCTATTCAAGGAATCCACATTGATCCGAGAGCTACATGACAAACACGCAGTAGCGAATCGCTCTGCGCAGCCAGAATACTACTTTGAGGGACCTTTTGAATGGTGGACTGCAACAATAGTAGTTATGATTTCTTAAACAAACAAAGCAGATGTTTACTTTCCACTCCTGCAGTTCAACCCTTGGTCTCTACGTCGTAGACCAAGAAATAAAGCTGAGACCAGACAAACTACTATACTCTTAGCCAAGCAATTTATATCGCTGGCACGCATTTAGGAATGAAGGATCGATTCAATTAGTTTCTATTTGGATGCGGTGAAACCAATTTTATTGTTTGTGAACAATGGGTTGAGCTAATGTAACAATGTTCTGTAATAACTGTAGTCAAAGTGACCAGAGGGGCAGAGGAACTACAAAGTCACAACCGGTGATAAAGCGCAGCGCACTGTGATAGATACGTGGTAGATATAGGTATACACATACACAACCTGCAGCAGCCTTAGCACCTCCTAACAAGGCAGAGTGTCCCAGGAATCCCTCTGGATAGAGCAGTGGAAGCAGCCAGTAGAGTTACCTTCATGAGCGACGCCAAACTGCTGAGAACGGCCGGCCTTCCTCTGGCCAGGCCCTGGTCCCTGCCCTGACCGCGGGCCCCCAGGCCCTGACCCCGGGCCCCCAGGCCCTGACCCCGGGCCCCCAGGTCCTGACCACGGGCTGGGCTCGCTCTGATCAAAGGGGCCGGCCCACAGCCTCTCGGCCCCTGGTGATGGTCCATAGGAGAAGGTGCTGCCCCGGCAGTGTGAACGACACTGGGGTGTGTTTATGGCTGCGGCTCCTTGTGTGAAAGTCCACTGGGCCCAGATTCAGTTGGAAAGAAAGGTGTGTTTTACAACTATGTCAATGCTTTGGTGGGGGGGGGGGGGGGCAAGACAGAGCTGAAGGGGGTGTGGCTCTAAAAGGGGAGTAGTCCTGGGTTCCAGCAGGTGTGGGGACTTCCTGATGTGGGGTGTGCTTTGCGGTGGGTTCCAAGAAAGGCAATGCGGCCTATAAAATGTATATTTACAGATCATCGCATATACTGTCCACTCTTAGCATTCAATCGGGTGGAAGATTCCAGCCTGATAATTTATTCACATCTCCTCTGTTGATGCTGCCACTCCAGAGTCCAGATGCACCTAACAGTATTATACATTAGTCTTAGTCCCCCTATCAGGATAACAAGATGGGAACTGGTAAGTCTGTTCCACGGTTTGCTGCACAGAGCATTGGGGATTCCCCGCTACGAACTGTGTAGGGAGGTAGCCCCCTCTTGTGGTGATCCCACATAATGCAGCCTGGCAAGACAGAAAGCGATGGTTTATTGTTACGTCTTCGACTGACACAACACATTGCACTGAACAGTTCTGTTGTGTCCGCTCCCCCCCATGCCCAAAGGGGGAATCCCTCTTCCTGCTTCCCAAAGAGTCTTCATCCATAACACCCCGAGTCTGACCGTTTTGGGGGGCCAGGGTTAGGGGGTCTTAGAAAGTGGCCTGTGAAGCTTAACTTGACTAAATAGTCCAATTGTTTATCCTGGGCTGTGTGATGATCTTCAACAGACAAACACCAGCAGGCACAGAGTCACCTTCAAAGAGGATGTAAAGAAAGAAGACACAAAAGAGCTGGGCCATTCGCCAACAAGTGGAGCCTCCACACGCGAGCACACACACACACACACACACACACACACACACACACACACACACACACACACACACACACACACACACACACACACACACACACACACACACACACACACACACACACACACACACACACACACACACACACGTCATAGTCAAAGGTGGATTTAACTTTTGTCCAACTATCCTCTTGATCCCGAACCCCGGCAGGCAAACACCTGCAGAGACCAGGCTGATGCTGCGAGCTGGACCTGGTCACCGGGACCCAGACCTAGTCACCAGGACCCAGACCTAGTCACCAGGACCCAGACCTAGTCACCAGGACCCAGACCTAGTCACCAGGACCCAGACCTAGTCACCCGGACGTGAGGTGGACCGCACATACACTTCCGTGTGAGTGACACATGAGTGTCCAGGCCAGCAGGGGGACACCATGAACGGAACCCAGATACCGTGAACCCAGATACCATGACGGAGAGCAGAGTGAGCAGGGGCTTTAAGGGATGATTTGAACCCATTAACCTATCACAGAGTGAGAGATCAAGAGGTCATGAGGTCCCACTGAACCAGGGTGAGAGTCCAGACCCTGTGCGGGGGGGCTGCCAGAGAGCTGGACCATGATGGCTGCATATCAATAAGCTAGTTGTGACGAGTGGTCCGAGCTGCTGGCGGCAGTAAGGGGGCCCTTGGGCCAGGAGGGTCCTGAACACTGCAGGTTCTGTTCCCTTCTAACTCACAGTGGTATATTGAGCAAGGTCTTCTGTCTCAAGCGCCGCTGCTGGCCAATAACGTCAGGACAGAGATGACAGAGGAGCTGAATGCATGAATGAGTGCAAACATACAGAATTATCTTGGAAGTAGTTGATGACCATCCCTGTGCTTCCTCCTTTGGGCCGCTACAGTATCGGCACTATAGCGCGACACCTGGCAAGCAGAAACACAGCAGCACACAGAACAGCATGGCCTGCAGACCAGAGGCTGGTGGTGCAGAGGCAAAGGTCCTCAAAGGCCCAGGGACAGGGGGAGGCTGGGGGACCAGAGGGACAGGGACAGGGGGCGGATGGGGGACCAGAGGACCAGGGACAGGGGGAGGCCGGGGGACCAGAGGACCAGGGACAGGGGGAGGCCGGGGGACCAGAGGACCAGGGACAGGGGGAGGATGGGGGACCAGAGGACCAGGGACAGGGGGAGGCCGGGGGACCAGAGGGACAGGGACAGGGGGAGGCTGGGGGACCAGAGGACCAGGGACAGGGGGAGGCTGGGGGACCAGAGGACCAGGGACAGGGGGAGGCCGGGGGACCAGAGGGACAGGGACAGGGGGAGGCCGGGGGACCAGAGGGACAGGGACAGGGGGAGGCCGGGGGACCAGAGGGACAGGGACAGGGGGAGGCTGGGGGACCAGAGGACCAGGGACAGGGGGAGGCTGGGGGACCAGAGGACCAGGGACAGGGGGAGGCTGGGGGAACAGAGGGACAGGGACAGGGGGAGGCCGGGGGACCAGAGGACCAGGGACAGGGGGAGGCCGGGGGACCAGAGGCCCAGGTCCTCACAGGGACAGGGACAGAGGGAGGCTGGGGGACCAGAGGCCCAGGGACAGGGGGAGGCTGGGGGACCTGTCCAGGTCCTCACAGGGACAGGGCTTACGTTACAAAGGTAAATATAGCCTTGCTAGCTAGATTCCACACAGGCGCTCTACATTCCGCCCAGACCTCCATGCCAAAGTGTCTCATGGTTGTGAAAACAGACGGTCCCTCCCAGTGGGAGATAATCATTACATGATGTAAAACTAGACACGTAATGTCAAAATACAACTTTAATTTCAAAAGACAATTTTAAAGTCCTCAAGATGAAGTAAATTTGCCTCACCCAACCAGTTTCTTTTTTTTTAAATAATCAGTGGCAAATTTGAACACAGAAATTATTATTTCCCTTAACGCACAACAATCATGTAGCTCCTTATTTTAGGAATGATAACAAGATCAAAAGTTGATTAACCCAGATTAAAATATCACAACAATATTGTATCCAAACAGTGTGCCATCTGTATCTCATTCCACTATGTATGGTCACATATAATTTGAGTTATTGCTAAATAGATTCCTTACCCATGGAAACCCAAGTTTGTAGATTCCATGGAAACAGGCTGCTCCAAGTTTGTTATCATTTAGTATTTTTAATTGTCACAATAAGTCTTGGGCGTTTATTATTGCCAATTTTGTTGCCTCAGTGCACCAAAAGAAAAGAGGAAGATATTACAACAGGGATTGGTCTGTGACTAATGACAGGCAGTGGTGCCACACCCGGCGTGGTGGAGGAGATACGAGTCGGTTTGTTAGAAGCCCAGCACACTGCACTACCACACCTGTGGGCCGGCCTAGCCAGCAGGTTCTATACCTGGACCTGTAAAGGGCATCTTACAGATGTTGCAAGACATTTTGATCCTCATGGTGCTCATGTATTTGTTTGACTACTCATCATTGCTATAGATCCAAGTGTGTGAGAACCATGAGACTCAGTCAAAACCAAAATTGCAGCCCTGAGGCAGGGATGTGTAAGCACCTAATTGCCTATTAACACAAACAAAGCCAGCATGAGTCAACTGTAAAAAGTGTCTGGGAAGGTGTGTAGACTGGCCAGTGGCCACTGCAGAAAAACACTTAAACTTCTGAAAGCTTCATCCGCTCAAGCCAAGGAGTTTCCATAACCTAACAGCTCTCATTGATTTCCAACCTTTAAATTTAGGTGGAGACTAAAGTATCTTTAAGATTTTTCACTGAACACCTCATATGAAAAAAAAAAAAAATAGATGAATACGCATGCAGTGGCTGAGAAACAAGTGCCACAGCGCCCCCTGTATGCAACTATCACAACTATTACTGCAGAGGGTGGGAAACAGTGGGAATGAATAGTTAGCTATGCTGCTTCTGCAGTTTGCAGCTGCAGTGGGTTTATTTTGCAAACACAAAAGAACACAAAGCATCGATCAAAACATAACAATGGGAATAGTGCCCCGTTCCACCTGCAGTGCTACGCCCTAGGGCTGACAAATTCTTCTTTTTACTTTCTTTTCAATCCTCCAAATTAGATTTGATCACATAAGAGGCAATGACTGTGGATCAGTTGAACCCTGAGACAGGGTCAAACCAATACGCAGTTATCATCCGTTGCCACGGAGACTCCCTGGCAGCGTTGCACAGGACACGGTACACGGTTGAAGAGCTGAAGAACACTCACCAGTTTCTCCATCTCCTGCTCGCGTAGCCGCTCCTCTCGCTGCCGCCGATGGTAGTCCAGCAGCTCATCTTCGTTGTCGCTGATCTCCGAGATGCTGTTCTTCCGCTCCCTCATGCCCGGGTGGGGTCTCCCGCCGCCAGACCTCTTCCTGTGGCTGCGGGGGCTGGCGACCGGGGAGGAGCCGGGCAGGGAGCCCAGGCTGTAGGCGGGGGTCAGGGAGCTCCCGAAGCTGGCCTTCCTCGACCCGAGACTCCCCCCGCCGCCGGAGAACCCGTCCGCCGGCGACACGGAGGTGGGCGACGGGCTGCGGGTCCGGAACCCCCGGCCTCCAAACGGATCGTCTGAGGTGGACGCCGTCTTGTGCCGGAGCCGGGGGCTGCCGGGTACCAGCTGCCCTAGAGCCGAGGGGCTGTCGGGAGTCCTCAGGCCGGAGGGGGTGCCCGGTAGGGCCCCAGGGAGCACAGGGAAGCCCCTGCGTGCCATGGAGGGACTGAGCGGGGGCAGCTCTCGAAGACTGCTCCCACAGGTTCCTCCGTTCAGCTCGGCGTTCCTCCGGGCCATTCGGGGGCTCTCCAGAGGCTGCAGCGAGCGGGGGCTCTGTGGAAGTGGCTGGAGCCCCGGGGAGCCCTGGATGATGTGGATGATGGGGTCCAGGGGGGGCTGGAAGGCCCTCAGTGGCTGTGAGTTCAGGTGCCTGGTGGGGCTGGAGGGACGCTCCTGGAGCCCCATGCCCACCTTGGTCCGGGGGCTGGTGGGGGACGGGGAGGAGCAGGTGGGGAACTTGGGCGTGTGCCGGGGGCTGCCTGGCACAACGTTGTGGCCGGTGAGAGACTCGGTGGAGGACAGCAGGCGGATCTGTCGGGGGCTTTCGTGGCCGTCTTGGCCGGCACTTCTGCGTCCGAGCTTGGGGCTTGGAGGGGCGTCCAGCAGGGCCTTCCTTTGAAGCCTGGGGCTTTCCTGAACTTTCTGCCCCGCCACACTGCCACCGCTACTGTAACTAGGCAGTCCGGTCCTGGGCTGCGGTGCAGCCTGGGGGCTGTGGTTGTAGCTGGAGGAGCGTACAGGCACTGGGGGCAGAGAGGTGGAACTCTGGACCTGCTGGCGCCCCCCACTGGGAGACGGGCTGGTGAAGCTGCCGCTGCTGGCCGCCGAGGGCGAGGACAGAGGGGAGAAGGGCGGAGAGTTGTTCTCGTAGCTGGAGCCCACCGACATGGCCCCGGGGCTGGTGGGCGGGGAGAGCAGGTAGCCCCCGCCTCCGTTGAGCAGGGGCGAGAGGGGGGAGTGGGCGATGGAACGCCCCGTCTCGGGGGGCCCCCGGGCCCCCGAGGACGAGGGGGCCGGCGGGTCGTCCATCACCAGGGAGTCCATGATGTCCTGCAGGTCCTTCTCGATGGAGCTGACGATGGCACCGTGTTCAGACTGCTCTCTCTCGCTGGGAGCTGGGGGGGGATAGGTGGGACCTGGCTGGTGGTTCCCATTGACCAGGCTCTCTGTGTCTGGTGGGGTAGAGAGAGATACAGTTAGCTCCAGTGAGTTAGCTCCAGTGAATTAGCTCCAGGTAGTTACAGTTAGCTACAGTTATCTACAAGCGATTAGACTGAAGTGGTGTCATTGGCAGCTCTGGACCGCATTGACAAAAATATCGTTGTTCTTGATAATCAGGAAAGTGATTATATTGTGTGGGTATGCAATTCAATAACATATAATATATATATAATATATATATAATACAGACTTCCCCCAGAAAATGTCTTAAGCAAGGTGGTCAAGGAGCAGGGGGGGGGGGGGGGGGGGGCAACTGATTGCCACCATTTCAATTCCATTGAAAATGCTTTATGACACGACGATAGTTGTGAACAGCCTATGGGCCATGACGGGGTCCTATTGTTGTTAAGGTGGCCGCCTTAACCATACAGGGCTGGGGAAAACACTGTAATATATATTATATAACATTTATTTAAAAACACTTGGTAAAGTCCCCCTCTGAAATTAAATGGAACGGTCTAACCCTAACACACAAAATTCACAGTTCTGCCGCCCTCACCCCTTCATCCCCCTCACCCCTTCATCCCCCTCACCCCTTCATCCCCCTCACCCCTTCATCCCCCTCACCCCTTCATCCCCCTCACCCCTTCATGTGACCAGAAGAAGCGGGGGGCGGAAACCGCTAGCTAACTAGCTATGTTGCTTTTTAACATCCAAATTGATGATGGCAGTAGCTAAAGAGTAGGCTGTGTAATATTCTAAATTGTCTAATAGAACTTTAGAAAAGGCGCATTACTGATATGGCTGAAAAAGTACGGCCCAAGCAAACTCTTGCATTGAAAGGTGTCCAGTTGAGCTGAAAGCAGGAACAGGGACAGCCCTAAATCGTGAAGACGATGACATTTTTCTTTTGGCCCTCGTCATTTTAATACATTTGAAAACAGATGGTGTGTGTGTGTGTGTGTGTGTGTGTGTGTGTGTGTGTGTGTGTGTGTGTGTGTGTGTGTGTGTGTGTGTGTGTGTGTGTGTGTGTGTGTAACCGCAGTAACATAATGGATCAATAAAATATTATGGCAGTCTTAGCTGACAGGGGTATGGATGTTTCTTAAAACATTTTGAAGTGTCCCGACAGCCAAAGGGGGGCGTTCTGTTGACACAGTGCCACTATAACCAACTGTAAAGCCAACTGGTCTGATAATAGTTGCATTATAAACTCTTGGATAGGCAAGTCATTTACAGAGAACTATACAGGGGGAAGTCCAGCAGTTTAAGAACCTCAGTTTTGCTTGCAATGGATATAAAAAATAAGTGCAAAGAATTTGGGGCAGGCAAACTAAGGGGAAGGACAGAGGAGATAAGGAGATGAAAAGATAGAGGTAGACAAGCATCAGGAGAAAATGTGCCGCCTAACCCAATTACTGTGTGTCCCGAGAGTGCAGGACGCAAACTGGGTAATCTAATCTTAACAAGCTCTCTCTAATGTCAACAAAGCAGATTAAAAAATTGAAGCAGGGCCGCGTGGGACCATCAGCCAGAAGGCTTCGGGGCACAGGACCCAAACCCTGTTTACCTCTGAACGCAAGCTTTTACAACAGGCTGCAATCAGAAGAACACACAGAGCCAAGACCTGAGAGCTGGGACTCAAACACGAGACTGATATGATAGTATAGGTGAGAACCATTCTAGGTAATAACGCAACAAGATAAAAATTAGTATTTTGTCAATAAAAAGGGATGAAATGTGTTGTGTGTGATTCAAGAAGTCCAACGTGTTTAGAAGCAGACGCGTAAGCGTAAGACATGTAAAGCCCGGTGCCTGTTTCACCAGGAACGGGATTGTTTACGCCAAGCTCTGCTCCTCTCATCATATCTCATCATATCGGAGCCTGCAGGGCACACAGACTGACAGCGAGAGGAAGCAATATGCCTAAACGGAAATGACACAAGATAGCGATCCGTCCTGGGTTTAGCAGTTACCCGGGTCCTATCGGGATACTAGGTCCTATCGGGGGGCTAGGTCCTGTCGGGGGGGCTAGATCCTATCGGGGGGCTAGGTCCTATAAGAAGGCTAGGTCCTGTCGGGAGGCTAGGTCCTGTCGGGGGGCTAGGTCCGTCCGAGGGGCTAGGTCCTGTCGGGGGGCTAGGCCCCGTGGTCCTACAGACGGACAGTCACAGCACGGACCGCGGATTCGATGATGTCATCGCAAAGGGTGCCGCTGGTCTCAGGTACACGGCGGTAACGACAGGCTACCCACATGAAGGAATAACAGAGCTACCCGGTCAATTCCGTTGTGGTACACCTGCTATGACATGGGAGTGAAACCCGCACATTTTACACTTGAATTTACTGGGTTTTAATGGGAACCTACTGTGGCCGAATCTGTAGGCTCTGCGCTGAGGGAGACCAGACCTCTAAGAAGTGGTGTTCAGCCGGTACGTTTCTTGAGCCCAGCGCCGCCAAAGCTTCCAGATCACTCCCCTCTCCTTCCCTTCCCTCCCCTTCCTCTCCCTCCTCCACGGTGGACGTCAGCGCCTCCAGATCCCTCCCCTCTCCTCTCCTCTCCTCCCCTTCTTCCCTCCCTCCTCCCCGGTGGGCGCCCCGCGGTCTTAAAGGGCCAGTGCTGCTGACTCCCTTAAAGCAACAACACACCATCTAGCAAAGATTTATTTGGTATTTGAAAAAATATATATTGCCCTCTAAGGGGAATAAATCAATGAAATCCATATTCTAAAATCTATTTTTTTTTTAAAGAAAACATTAAGTGAGGTAACATCCATGACTGCAATAGATTCTACTGAATTTAAACGTAATGGTAATTAGCTTGTAATTGGATTATAACACAGATACAATCTCAATAAAACTGTACTTAGCAGCTTTTTCAGTACACTTTTAATCAAAATATTAGAAATCAAGAGACATTTTAATGACAACTTGATATCCCGTGTGATTTAATTTATCTGTTTATTACATTTCCTCCACTTCCTGGTGCTGTAGGCGTCTACATTCTCTGTTAAAGAGTCACTTTTTCACAAACAAACAATGGTGTGATAGCCTAGCCATTCCTTTGTGCCCATCTCCAGCAGGCTGGAGGTAGATATGGGGAGGTCGTACAGCGACCACGAAGCAGCTTCATGGTCCACAGAGCAGAGGGTACAGGGAGGAGGCGCTGTGGCCAGTGGAAGATGGTAGATAGCGAGAGGACGCAGGGCGTTATAAATAGCCACTGTCTACATACGACACCCTGCCAGTGTTTATTTGAAGCCCCTAGTGGGGCTAAAGCAGTGGCCTTACGCCAACAGAGCTGTCTGCCATCCGTGCTAACAAGTAGCCCAGGTCACAGGTCTGATCTGTGGGAGGTGGAGCTCAATGAGCCGGGGAAGAGAGTCTTCTGCCTGTCACACCGCAGGCACCGCGCTGGGCCATCAGTAGGGGGTTCTGGGATCAATTGTATTGATGTTTCATCCAAGTTCTCAACCATAACAGTACACAGCCAGGAGCTGTAGCCCTGTCAGACGGAGATTCCTCTGGCCTGCTGACCGGAGCTCTAGATAGCGTTGGAGTGGAACAGGGCGTTTCCAAACTCATCCCAAGAATGCATAATTGAGGGAAATGGTGAGTTTCTAAACAACAAAGAGAGCAGTAATTACTAAGGAAGTCAGTGCACGGCACCCAATAAGGACATGTGCTGTACTGACGCCCCCGACATCAACAGGACACAACAGCAACAGAAGGTTCGAGCAGTAGCAGTATTGGTACTAGTATAAGGCTTGGAGATGCTTCCACACACACACACACACACACACACACACACACACACACACACACACACACACACACACACACACACACACACACACACACACACACACACACACACACACACACACACACACACACACACTTGAAATTATGTTATCATCCCACAGCCTGGCTGGCTTCTGGTGCTACCCAGAGCCTGGTCACACAGACCCACACAAACATACACACACAAACACACACACACACACACACACACACACACACACACACACACACACACACACACACACACACACACACACACACACACACACACACACACACACACACACACACCTGTAGAAAGACGCCCTGCCTAACCGTTTCCGCTGCAGACCTATGAACCCTCTAAGCCCTTAATTTAACCGTCGGAGGGAGGGTCTAGCAGGGAGGGCTGGTGGACCTTTGGGCCTTTGACTACCTCTGAAACAAACACCCTCTGTTCCTTGTATTGCACAATGTATGCTTTTCAGAATGGCTGACTCCATAAATGTATTTTCAGTCCGTTTCATCCCAGCAGTCATGTACTCAGAGCTGGGAACCGACGGATCACAAGTTAAGCTAGAAGCAGAGCTGCATCCATGTGCAGCTCAGCTTTTAAAAGATAAAACTGGATGAAGAGCTTGTCAATTTCCAGTTGCCTGGAAATTGGGGCCTCAACTAAAAATGATTGATTTCATAGTTGGCAGAGGTTGAAAGAGTCCAGAAAAAGCCTAATAGAAGTTCTGTTACTTTAATGAAGGTATTCAGCAGAATTGAAACCTAAAGGCACAAAGAATGATTTAATTAAAATTGAAAAGTAGGTCATTTAGGTCCTTTAGGTCTTTTAGTACAGGTTACTTATACAGAATTTTCAAGTATTTCTCAAAACCTAAAGTATTCAAAAAAAATGTCATTAGATGAGATAGCACTTGAATTCCACATGGTTGAGACGTGATTGGTCACACCGCTAATGGCTGGGCGTCGCCTTCCTATGCTGACGCCAACGCAACCAACTGTGACCACTCCCATATATCCCTATCTACCAGGAGACTCACAAGGGGCTGAAGGTAAGATAAGATCTATCATTGAGTGTAATGTGTGAGAACGGCAGAGTTATCGGTCAGCTGTAGTGAGGAAAACGGGCCGTGAGAATATTTGTTTGGAGTCGACTGTGGCAGCCTCTGTAGGAGACCATTTAGATCTTGACCAATCTGGCTCATTTCATTTCTGAGGGGGGTGAGTGTGGACCTGCATGCTGCCTTAGGGCCAGTGAAGGGAGGGTGTACCTGTGTGCAGCTGGTAGTCCTGCGTGGAGACTCCTTTTCCCCCCTGGGGCATCATGCTCTTCATCCTGTAGGCCTCCTGGGGGTGGTTGAAACGGAAGAAGCACGATTGGCCGAAACACAGCATACAGCCTGGAAGAGACCGCGGATAGGGGGGGTTAGGATGGAGCTGGTATTACTCATTGGTACAGAACCAGGAAGTACTCATCACATCCCATTGGTACAGTACCAGGAAGTACTCATCACGTACAGAACCAGGAAGTACTCATCACATCCCATTGGTACAGTACCAGGAAGTACTCATCACATCCCATTGGTACAGAACCACTGTAGAACCCCATTTGGCCAGTTTTCTGCTCGTCCTGATATTCAAATCTTTAAAAGCAGATCTATCATAAACACATTGCTAATAAAATTTCTAAAAGTTCATTCAATGTTAGCACAGTATTACAATTGTGTTGTGGTGGTTCAAAAAGCATAATTTGATATTATTGCGGCTCTACAAAATAGTGGCTGTCAATGGAACTGCAACTAAGCACAACTTGTGGAATGCCAGTGCACATCCAGATCCCTCTGGTCAGGCCTGTGTTTTTAAGCTAGCCAGCGGCAGGTCAGTTATGTCTGTACGGTCAGTTTTTTGCTAGTCCCCCTAACAATGCCCACCTCTAGGCAGAATGTGGACAACAAAGGCAAAGGAGATATAGCTCTACTCTCGCTGCAATACAGGCCCAATGCCACTCAGTGACATGAGCAGTGTTCTCCAGTCCCTGTTCCTGTACAGAGGGGTAGCTTGGGCTGGCAGACCGCTGAGCCTTTGTATTCCAGCTATGATCATCCTCAAGATAACCCACTCAAAGGGATGTCAGTCATCACGACACAACAAAACAAAAAGCAAAGCGGAAACTTGTCAATCAAAGATTGTCAAGTTGTATTTCAACCCGTGAAGCAACAAATATCAGCTGCGCTTTCATTTCCAAAATTAAGGCATCAGATGCTTTGGAAAAGCACACCTGCTCACCTCAAAAGGCCCTGACATGAGGAACAACAGTTCTTCAAGAACAAAGAAAATCTGCTGTGATATTGGAATCTGGAAAAGTATCTCAATGATGTCTTGAAGTACAGCAGTCAAGATGATGATGACGGGCAGGTTTGAGAACAGCTGACTGTTGGAGCTGTCGCTGGGAGGGCCACATCATCAACGACATGACATATAGTCTCTCTCTCTCTCTCTCTCTCTCTCTCTCTCTCTCTCTCTCTCTCTCTCTCTCTCTCTCTCTCTCTCCTCTCTCTCTCTCTCTCTCTCTCTCTCTCTCTCTCTCTCTCTCTCTCTCTCTCTCTCTCTCTCTCTCTCTCTCTCTCTCTCTCTCTCTCTCTCTCTCTCTCTCTCTCTCTCTCTCTCTCTCTCTCTCTCTCTCTCTCTCTCTCTCTAACATGATTCTCTGATTAACACACATCATACAAAACAAATACAAACAGCCATTGAAATATCCATAGCCTGAGGTTAGATGAATCAACAAGGCAGACTCACAGGGAATTCAGTTCATTCTAGCTTGGCACCTATCTTTACAGATATTCTTTACTATCTATCTCTACAGATATTGATCATTTAATCAATTATTTTGTATGATGTTAGTGAAGAATTCTTAGGTTATTAATGAAATCAGTGTTGCACCACCAGTAACCTCCAAATGTCTCCCTCCGAGGATCAAAACAGCAATCATGCATTCACAACATACATGAATACCCATGGATCTGCGGAGTGGACCTGCCTTCATGCGGTCACCCTTCCTCCATGGGTCCCCTGAGCTCCAGCTCAGCGGGAGGAAACCCCGCGCACAGAGGATCACTGGCTCTGATGCTAATGTGGAAAGACACTTCTATCGTGCTGTTGTCTCAGCAGGGCAGACGGCTCGGGGTTGTTCCCCCCCCCCCCCCCCCCCCCCCCCCATAGGTCCCACCGAGTGTGTGTGTGTGTGTGTGTGTGTGTGTGTGTGTGTGTGTGTGTGTGTGTGTGTGTGTGTGTGTGTGTGTGTGTGTGTGTGTGTGTGTGTGTGTGTGTGTGTGTGTGTGTGTGTGTGTGTGTGTGATCACTGACAGGAGAGAGAGGCCATCAGGGATCAGTACATGAGGGTGAGTCAGCAAAACAAATCAAGAGCACTCGCTCGCCGGCTCCTGCCGGCTCACGCACACACAGACTCACAAACACCCACACACAATATTGATGTGACCACACAAAAGGTGCACATGTCCACACAGAACCCTGGAAACTATGAACACACACACACACACACACACACACACACACACACACACACACACACACACACACACACACACACACACACACACACACACACACACACACACACACACACACACACACACACACACACACACACACACATCATTTCCCACCAAGAGTGTGTTCTTATGTACCCTGTTCCCTCAGGTCTGAAAGTGGTCCTACAGAATCTTAATGGAAGCATGAGTCCAGAACACAAGCCAGTATCCTATTGGTCGGTTTGGATACCAGCATGCTCTAACCCCGTCTTGAAATGTCCTCGATTAACCAAAGAAATGGATTCATTATCTGGAGTCCTGAGGGGAGGCTTGGTCCTCGAACAATGACACAATGACAACCCTCTAACCCCAACCCTAACACTGAGGCTCAGGCTCCTACCCTGAGGGCCCGGTGACAACCCTCTAACCCTAACACTGAGGCCCCTACCCTGAGGGCCCCAATGACAACCCTCTAACCCCAACACTGAGGCCCCTACCCTGAGGGCCCGATGACAACCCTCTAACCCCAACACTGAGGCTCCTACCCTGGGGACCCGATGACAACCCTCTAACCCTAACATTGAGGCCCCTACCCTGAGGGCCCCGATGACAACCCCAACCCTAACACTGAGGCCCCTACCACGTATCATCATGAGGCTGGAAGTGGAGGGAATCACAGGAGACTGATCATCAGTAGTCATCACGCCCAGCCATGTCTACACATGCACTGTTTGATTTAGAAACAAGCGACGGGGAGAAAGGTTACAGTCACTGTTCTGCTTACAGTCTGATGCGTGTTCACTGGTTAAGGTCAAATAATCATGCAATCCTTCATGCAATTCTTCCTGTATGGGCCTAGAAACATGGACATGATGAAACAAATAAATACATATGATTAGATTTGAAAAATAAATGTCATTCTGTACGAAAGCTAGAGTGTACAACACAGGATGTGTTTATGTGGCATTTCTTCACCATTAAACCATCATAACCCTGCTCCAACATGTTGGACTGAATTCATTCAAAAATGTTGAGCTTTAGAGACATTTCCACAAAGGTTGGGCAAAAAAGAGAGAGGCACTTTTGTGTGTGTGTGTGTGTGTGTGTGTGTGTGTGTGTGTGTGTGTGTGTGTGTGTGTGTGTGTGTGTGTGTGTGTGTGTGTGTGTGTGTGTGTGTGTGTGTGTGTGTGTGTGTGTGCGTGTGTGCGTGTGTGTGTGTGTTCATCAGTAAATCCCTGGTCAATGAGCTAAATTGATTCGAAGGTGTGTGGGTTGGAGGAGACTCAGCACTCTGCAGAAGTCACCCAGCAGCTCACACTAAGCCGCCTCCTCCGTGTCATCATGAAAAGTGCACTCTGGGAATGGTTCCAAGATGGACGACACTTCATCACCCAAACACTGCTGAGCCAAGACACACGCGGTGAATATGCAGCGGTCACCCAGAGAGGGGGACGTGCTTGAGACGACAAGCACGTCCGACAAGGACCAATGAAGATCCCCTCTGTTTTTCTCTCCTGTCAAACCAGAGGTGACATTGGATTATAACGCAGCAAACCCTAGCCTGGGTTACTGTTTCCTCCTCAAGCCCCAACTCCTTCAGTGCGTCGTGAGGCGGCATGGGCCGGAAGGTTGCCGGTTCGATCCCCGGCTAGCTCCTAGCTCAGAGTGTTGAGGTGTCCCTGAGCGAGACGCCTCAGCCTGACTGCTCCTGACGAGCTGGCTGTCGCCTTGCATGGTTGACTCCGCCGTCTGTGTTTGTATATAAGTGGGTGTAGGTTGCTTTGGTTAAAAGCGTCTGCTAAATGCCTTAAATGTTACGGTAGTGAAAACACCAAACTATTTTAGTTAAGCCCTAGCATCAGCATGGAGCCAGGGTCTCTAACGACAGGCTGACTGAAGATACTATATTTGTTTTCATCTGTCTATCAATTGCTTTTAAAGTTTGATTGCCCTGGGGACCCAGGACAGAAGATTGAGGACATGCCCGTAGGATGTGGAACAGAGCCTGTCCTCTGGAGCCTGTCCTCTTGTGACGACCATCGATTTACGTTTGTACTTAACGTTATTAGAATAAGTGCCCGGGTATGAATATGATGCATTTGCAAGTTGCTTATTTATTGAATGTAATTCTGTAATTTTTTGGCATGAAAGATGCATGCGTTTGCACTTTTAAGAAAATAACAAGAATGACAAAACTATCATTAGTCATGGAATGGAGAAAAACCTCTCATTGCTGACTCTCAAACCACGGAAAATGTAAGTATAGCTTGAAAAAGACTGTTTTTTTAAAGAGTATCCATGAGTGTGACTGACGGAACCTCGCTGAACACAAAGACATGCCCACGTCTGTGGCCCACCGTTGCTAGGGGAGAGTGGTGTTTTACAACCCCAACCGATAAAGAGGAGCTACTGAGCTCCACCCACCAGTTAATCAATGACTGCTTCGGCCAGACAGGAAGCAATCAAGCACGGGCCTGCATACTGGGACGCACTGGTTTAAAGGAACAGTAGAGGAGGGGGATGAAGCCCCACTGGGAGACTGGTTTAAAGGAGCAGTAGAGGAGAAGCCCCACTGGGAGACTGGTTTAAAGGAGCAGTAGAGGAGAAGCCCCACTGGGAGACTGGTTTAAAGGAGCAGTAGAGGAGAAGCCCCACTGGGTGACTGGTTTAAAGGAGCAGTAGAGGAGAAGCCCCACTGGGAGACTGGTTTAAAGGAGCAGTAGAGGAGAAGCCCCACTGGGAGACTGGTTTAAAGGAGCAGTAGAGGAGAAGCCCCACTGGGAGCCACAGGGCGGTTTTCCACTGACAGAGTGCTGAGCTGAGCAGACGAGCAGAGAGACGCTGCAGCCGGAGAGCAGACCACACAAACCAGCCCAGGATGGGCTCTCTGCTGCAACAATACAGTGCCAAAAGAAAATAACAGGATCACATATTGTGGCTGATAATATTTTTCCGCATTATCATGGACTTGGCATGGCGGTGACGATGAAAAAGTGTTCTAACAGTTCTCTGGTAAAAGAAAAAGGCTTCAACTCAGCATTTTACTCAAGCAAAATTCCTTTATGTTGTATTCTCAAGTATTTAACAATAAAAGTACGGTTTAAAAGTCCTCCAGAGCAACCATTTTATTAACGGAAAAGTGAGTCGATATTCAACCATTTTTTCTGATCATCTTTTAATATATCTAAGGGCATGAGATTGGTCCAGCGTTAGGCTGCGCTGTAACCCAGGAAACGGGCTGCGTTGTATGACTTCTAAAAGAGGCTCTGATTATATTCTATCATCCTTTTCACCTGATTCCACTCTGTTTGTTGTTGTATCCAACCAAGTCTCACTCAAGCAGAAGTCTCGCGAGAGTTGGGTTGTTCTGAAGAGAGGACAAACGTGAGAAAGCTGGAGAGAGGAGAGTTTGCTGATTGTAATTGTATAGGGAAAAACCCAGCAAAAACCTGCCTGGGTTCTAAAGGTTTCCTAATATGGTAGGCCCGCTACAGCTGGTCACCCTTCTCCTGGACAGCCATTCTCCTGCTCACTCCTTCTCCTGCGCACCCTTCTCCTGCTCACCCTTCTCCTGATCACCCTTCTCCACCACATGTAGGTCCCCCTTCTCCAACAGCTCCTCCCTGCTCCTTTAGTTTGTGGATCCACCTGCTGCAGGACACGGTGATAACAGCATGGCATGTTCCCACTCAAGACAAAACATGGTGTTTTCTGCTTCTGCAAAATGGGAGCGCTTTCCGTTCTTTACAAGGACAACTCAGTGGATTCAGAGCACTCCGTGTGCAGTAGCTTTTATAGAAAGCCTTCCTGAAGAGTTTGGGAAACTTTTCACAATCTCTCACCCACACACACACACACACACCCATAACACACCCTCTCTACATGCTGGCTACCAAGTGCCGAGTCCCAGCTGCTACTCTGTCTATTCCCCCCAAAAACACACAATGCTCTTCCTGCACCCCCTTCACCTCCGGAACCCCCTTCACCTCCTGCACCCTGCCAGTCAGAAACACAGACCCCCGGTGCATTGAAGACCCCTCTGCTATGTTCAGGAGGAGGGGCCGACCCCAGGGGTCACCACGTGACCACGGTTTGAATTGTGCAGACTCAGAGACATCATGCAAGGTTCCGAGCACTAGGAACAGATCCCCTGGACTGCATGCTCGGAGGCTTATTTACATATAAGCTACAGGTCTACCTATGGTGTCCCCGTAGGGCTACACATCTCGGTTTGGCTAGGTAGTCAAATGCCACATTTAGAGCAAGGGGTTCAATTCATTACTGAAGTGCAAAGAAGGACAGGAGGAAGAGTTGTGTCTGCTATCTGGACAGAGAATTCAATAGCCGTCTTTCTGTGTTGCTGTTTACAAAGCCACTTTCATTTCAATTCGAAATAGAATTGCACATGACCTACTCAATCAAACTTTAAAAGCAATTGATAGACAGATGAAAACAAATATAGTATCTTCAGTCAGCCTGTCGTTAAATCTCTGGTTACACCCCTCACCCGCTTGGGGGCTCATACTGGTGACTGTCAGATGTCCCGGGACTGTTCTGCACTACCGCCTTTAAACACCTTTAAACACCACTAACCTAGAGAGCAACCTGATAGTAACGACAATAACGTGACTTACTGTTACAGACTGCTACACAAAGACATAAAGCACTTACTTCAAACAAGAAAGGGAAGAATTCCAATGTTACTTTTTGTTTGTTGGCTCCTCTGAATCCAGCAGGGTTTGTATCCTACAAGCCGTCGTGACAGCGGGACACGTGCTTTAAACCTGTTGGTTCCTTTGTTCACGCCTCATGCCGGAGTCTGACAAGACCAGGCTGCTCTGTGGACGGGTCTGCCGCCCATTGTCCTTCAGTCAGTCACTCAGTCAGTCAGCCCTGTCCGCTGCAGCATGCAGCGGCATCTCCTTCTGCAGGTCCCCTACGGCAACTGTTACTGAGAAGACCTCAAAGCAACTCATTCTTCTTTCGAAGAGACAGAGAGCCTGGGCTGGTTTGTGAGTTGTCAGTGGGCTGGTGGGAGGGTTAGAGTTATGTGATTAAAGAAAGAGAGAGTGTGTGTGTGTGTGTGTGTGTGTGTGTGTGTGTGTGTGTGTGTGTGTGTGTGTGTGTGTGTGTGTGTGTGTGTGTGTGTGTGTGTGTGTGTGTGTGTGTGTGTGTGTGTGTGTGAGTGTGTGTGTGTAGGGGTGTCATGATGGGTTGTCTTCATGGCTTCCTCTTCCCCATCTGCTACTTGTTCTATAACAAGCCTAGCAATACTTGTTATAATGTATTTGTTTGTATTTCCTTAATGACTGTATTCATAGCAGAAGAAACAGTTCCTAGGATTCTATTCTACTAAGGGGCAAAACCCAGCCCTTCAATCGCTTCTGAGTAACATCCTACTCTACCGATAACCCATTTCTCTTTAATAGTTATAGGGGAGAAAGGGTCGCACAACAGAGACCACAACATGCAGGCTCTTGGCTGCTGGTGCTATTCCAAGACAGCCTGCATTGTCTATAGTTTTTTGTTCCTGCATAGGAATAGTTTTTTGTCAAACTGAGTTGGACTATGGGAATAATGGCAAACATTTGTGGGAATTGGATTGTATGCCTACCGTCCCACTCCCGGTAATGGCTTCAACCCTTTAACCCCAAACGCCCGGGCTAAAGCTGGCTGAGCTGTCAGGGAGGGCAGTATAAATAGAGCCATGGCCCCTTCTCAGGTTTCCACAGGGCATTTCCAGGTCAAAATATCAAAAGATAGGATGGATAGAGTGACAGACCCGCTGGAACACACACGTCAAACACCTCGTTTGACGTCATTTCACAGTGGTACATTCAACCACTGAGTACTTATTCTTTAAGATCATTTGGCATAATTTCCTCAGAATCCAAATGGATCATTTGAATTCTCAGTTACCGTTAATAGTACTGAAAGTTCTAGTCCAAGATCCAAGCACATAATTGGTCAAGAAGTGTTATTTCCAGTATGAAATGGAAATGCACCTCATAAGCTGTTACAAGCCAACAGTGGATTGCAGTTGAACTGCAGTCATAAGATCAACAAGTAGTAGTAGCTGAAGTAAATCCATTAGGAGGCAGCAGAAAGGCATGTGGTACAAATTGTATGTGTAGGATTAGTGTGTGTGTAGCGCCAGTGTGTGTAGCTCCAGTGTGTGTAGCTCCAGTGTGTGTAGCTCCAGTTTGTGCAGCTCCACTGTGTTTAGGACCAGAGTGCTTAGCTCCGGTGTGTGTATCTCCAGTGTGTGTAGCACCACTGTGTGTAGGTCTAGTTTGTGCAGCACCAGTGTGAAGACCACCTCCATGGTGTGCATGTAGAGTGAGACTAACAAGCAACCCCCTCAACACTGGAGCGGGCGTACACGCAGCCTTCATCCCAGACACACAGCAGCACCCTACTGGATCCTGTGGCCCCTTCGGCCGGTTGTGGACTCTGGATCTTCCTCAACATGCTGGTGGAGTGTGTGGATGACGGCTGGTTTCATCAGCCTCACCGGGCCCGGTCTGATTGGACTCTGGGGCTGGGTGAGGCTGAACACCTGTTGCACATCTTCAGTGTGCACAGGTTAGACCGGCCATCTCCACACGCTCGGGGAGATCTCCCGCAGGGCAGCATGGAGCTCCGGGCCATGGATCATTGTCTACAATCGACTACAGTAAAGCGGCTTCATCATCCCGCCCTGGTCCTCGTCTGGAGGAGGAACAGCCACCCAGGAGGCGTGTAGCCTGCCCGCTGAGAACCACGCTCTGCACAGACCTGTCCACTCATGGCTGCCCCTTGAGGACAGAGAGGGTCTCAGAGAGGGGCTCCTACCTTGAGACAGGCGCACTGGCCGGCTGATGGCCAGGCCGTCCACGGAGCAGTGGTTCCCACAGGGGTGCAGCGTGACGCGCCCCGACAGGTTCTCAATGTAGCCGTGCTGGGCCGCCACCCCGGGCCCCTGGAGGGCGATGTCGGCGGAGCCGTGGCCCAGCGTGGTCCGGCCTGCAAGGGTAGAGGATAGAAGATGGAATACACACTCACACGCATAAAATTGAAAGGCATGAACTGATAGAGGAATTCTCCTGCATTCCTGCCTGTTGACTCTCAGAGAGAGAGAGAGAGAGAGAGAGAGAGAGAGAGAGAGAGAGAGAGAGAGAGAGAGAGAGAGAGAGAGAGAGAGAGAGAGAGAGAGAGAGAGAGAGAGAGAGAGAGAGAGAGAGAGAGAGAGAGAGAGAGAGAGAGAGAGCGCTTACCCTCAGCCAATGGCAGCAGTGTTACAGCGGTGCTCAGGCGTCCACTGCCCAAGCTGACCAGATGGGGGCGCTCTGCCTGGAACTTCAGCCCCCCGCCCGTCTCCGTCAGGTCCAGGGGCATGCTCTAGGGGGGAGGACAGAGTGACTCCTCAGGCTCCTGATCAGGAATGTTAAGCGTTAGTTGGCTTTATAAAGAAGGTCCCCCCTGACCTAGAACTTCGAGTACAATAATAAGACATGAGCTCCAAAAAACCTTTTCCATCGTCAATAAAGATCTTATGAAGTCAAACCCATCGCATGAGGTCCACACAGTCAGTACACTTCAGTGTACTTTCCACAACAATCAGCCAAGCGAGCTAGGATGTTGTTGGGATGAGGTTGAAAGTGTTGTTTATGAGTTACATTCTATTCTATTCTTGCGCGTGTGCGTGTGCGTGCCTGCGGGTGTGTGTGTGTCTGTGTGTGTGTGTGTGTGTGTGTGTGTGTGTGTGTGTGTGTGTGTGTGTGTGTGTGTGTGTGTGTGTGTGTGTGTGTGTGTGTGTGTGTGTGTGTGTGTGTGTGTGTGAGTGTGGGGGGGTGTGTGTGTGTGTGTGTGTACGTCTGTGTGTGTGCGTGCGTGTGTGTGTGTGCCTGCTCTACTTCTCCACTCTCCTCCGGCAGAATGAGGGGCAACACGCTTGTGTCTCAGGCTGAGCACGGGGGGAGAGGGTTGTCATGGCAACAGCATGTGCTGTACGTCGACAGCCCAACCAGAGGGGTGCAATTAGGCTTCGTTAAGCTGCTGGAGGCCATCAAGTGAACCAGTGATCATCAAACGATGAAAAACGAAAGAGACATTGTGCTTTTTAGCAATCTATTCATCGCTAATTAGCTGCTATTGCTAAACTCTTGACGACACTGAATGTGGGTGTTGGAGTGTGTGTGTGTGTGTGTGTGTGTGTGTGTGTGTGTGTGTGTGTGTGTGTGTGTGTGTGTGTGTGTGTGTGTGTGTGTGTGTGTGTGTGTGTGTGTGTGTATGTGTGTGTGGGTGTGTGTGTGTGCGTGTGCGTGTGTGTGCGTGCATATGTGTGTACATGTGTGCTTGCGTCTGTTTGTGTACATGTGTGCTTGCGTCTGTTTGTGGGATTGTGTGTGTGTGTGTGTGTGTGTGTGTGTGTGTGTGTGTGTGTGTGTGTGTGTGTGTGTGTGTGTGTGTGTGTGTGTGTGTGTGTGTGTGTGTGTGTGTGTGTGTGTGTGAGTCTCCCTCTGCGGGTAAGCAGTGGATATTGTCCCTTGGCGTTAAGTGTTAATTCCCAGGAGAGGTTGCTGCCTCTGCAGTTCTCTCTAGGCGGGGATCGGCGGCCCCCCAGGAAATGAGCTAGCTTGGCGTGGGGCTGTAAATCAGACAGACGTCGTTAACCAATCTCTTCGTTATGACACAAGCAAGCTGTACGTATGAGTCACTTGGTTATAAAAACCCGTCTTGGTGTGTTAGATGTCTATAACTCTCAAAATACAGAGGAACCCAGGTCCAGGTTTCAGGTCCCAGACGTGTGGAGGAGGATCATGGAGTCATTCTCTCCACGTAGGATCACGTTCCACAGAGTCCCACCAACAAGAGGATTGGCGGCGGTGGGTGTGAGGGGGCTGCTTGGTCTGTCCAGCACACAGACCCTCTGGAGGCTTGGTCTGCCCTGGCTGTCTGTTGTTGTCTCTTTATAGGGGTCTCTCTCCTCGCACACACTCATACAGGACGCATAAACACACACTCACACTCACGCACACACTCTCGCACAAACACTCACGCACGCACCCATACACTTGCACACACACAAACACACTCACACACACACACACAATCTCACATACACAGGACGCGTACACACACACACATAAACACACACAAACATACACGCACACAGACAGTCACACACACACATACACACACTTCTTTGACTCGACCATACAAGCAGGCTAGAGGCTGATTGGTGTTGTCTGGGGTATTGCAGGTGGCAGATGAATCAGCCAATCAGCTCTGTTATTCAACTCCGGGGGCAGGCTGGGTTAGTGTCACTAATATACAACTATAAAAATAAATAGAACCGTAATAATGGTGTCATATTGATTTGTAACAGGTTTTGTCCCTTCCTCTGGTACTGGAAGCCAATAGGATTACAGCATCGTTTTGAGTGATTGAAAGAACGGAATCAAAGCCGTTTCCCCTGGAACACGCTCCGTTGCCGTGGGGACGTCCCTGAAGTGCCCTGTGTAAACCACATTCCTGCAGGAGGCTAGGGCAGCTAGGGGCCTTAACTCGCCATCGATGACAAAAGACCAGACCTCATGAGGAAAACATCCCCCATTATGGGGAGTAAACACAGGGGCGGTCTTAAGACAACAAGTCAAGGGGGGGGTGGGGGGTACGCACCTCGCTGCTGCTCACTTCAGTCTGTCACGGGACGCTCGACTATTGGTTAGGGGGTCTTCTAGTCATTGGGGTTCAGGGTGCCAGTCCGCTGAATCCACAGTCGACCTCAAAAAATCTGACCTCATGCTCAAATTGAAATGCTGTTCTGTGGCACTAAAGCTCCAGGCTTCCATGACAACATCAGGCCCATGAAGAACGGGAAGGCTCGTTTGTGTTTGAGGGAAATGTCACAAACAACACACGGAACACAGCTCTACACGTCGCTGACTAGCTGTAACATTACTTTAAGAAAGGGACAACATTCCTTCATCAACACAGTCAGTCCGTCAGCAAGACCCGGGCATTAACACACACGTCAACCAGGGGACGTCACATGTTCCCCTTCCTCTGGTGAAGTCATAGTTCATCGCTCGTGAAGAACTTCACCAGACAGCCGATTGACATTCAGCTTCAATGGACGTCATTGTGAGGGCAGAGGGAGAGCGACTGGAAAGACACAGTAGCCGACTGCTGTTGCGTCGGGGGCTGTGTTCCCCCTGGCAACGGGCCCAGCTCAGAACAAAGAGCCCCCCACCCCCCCCAAGAGGAAGCGTCGCAGTCCGCTTGGACTAACTAGTGTCTCTTTCTTTGTTTTATCTCACTTCCTCCCAAACATAGATCCCCAGCAACAACACACCAGCTCACCTGTAACACACACACCAGCTCACCTGCAACACACACACCAGCTCACCTGTAACACACACACCAGCTCACCTGTAACACACACACCAGCTCACCTGTAACACACACACTAGCTCACCTGTAACACACACACCAGCACCAATATACCAGCTCACCTGTAACACACACACCAGCTCACCTGCAACACACACACTAGCTCACCTGTAACACACACACCAGCTCACCTGTAACACACACACCAGCTCACCTGTAACTCCTGGTGACACTGGGCCATGTTGTTGTTCAGACTGGCCATTTCCTCCGCGTTGTCATTCACTGTCCGGGACGCACGGGGATCCTGGGACAGACAGGATGAAAGCAGAGTGAACATGGAGGCCAACTAACAGCAAGAGCAGCGGGTGGACTTCCATCCTAAGAGGACTATATGGCCTTTTAAACTTTCTCATCTTAAAGGTCTTCTGAGGCTCATCCTACTATCCCAAACCTTTTGTTTTAGGTCTCCCCAGACAGACCAGACTTAAGGGGTGAGCCATGTAGTGGATACACACACATGTACATGCACTTTTTCACACACACACACACACACACACACACACACACACACACACACACACACACACACACACACACACACACACACACACACACACACACACACACACACACACACACACACACACACACACACACACACACACACACTGCTTTCTTCTCTTTTGAGAGTTAACATCAACTGGATGTATTCCACCGTTTCCACTATTCCACTATGAAAACACACGCAAACACACACATACACACACACACACACACACACACATTAACACACACACATTAGCACACACACACACACATTAACACACACATTAGCACACACACTAACACACACATCCAGACTTCCAGAAATCCAAGAAATTCCTTCCCTATTACTCAGAGATTAATTTGTTTTCACAATATGTCTTTGAATGTGCATGTATTGCTATAAATACTAGCCTATACCTATATCAAAACATGTGAGTAATGTCCACGGACACAGAGTGAACACACATTGCCCTTCACACTATTTCAACACTTGTTCCATTGCAGGCAAACAAAAACGTTTAGGAATCCTCAGAGTTTCAAACTCTGGTCTCCTGGAGCCGAGCTTACAACAATAATAACGCGCAGCTTCGGAAATGGAAACTAGGATTCAGATGTACGCTGCCCTCAAGACAGCAAAACAGCATTGATTTGAAAATAATAATAATTAAATATTAATAATAATATAAACCCTCCAACCTTAGAGCTTCTGAGTACTACAACCTTTAGAGAGCACTTGTTACCTTGTTCCAGTTATCCAGAAAATAAACAGCCTTCATCGCTTAAGCACAGAAATGTTCGCATAGCTGTAGAATCCCTAGCTAGTGCAGTTTGGACAAAAGTAAAACCCCACAGGTAACTCTGTGTCCTGAGTACGACAATGAAAGCCTTGGTCTGTCTGTCTTGTCTTTAGTGCTGCAGTGGGATCCTGTGTGTGTGTGTGTGTGTGTGTGTGTGTGTGTGTGTGTGTGTGTGTGTGTGTGTGTGTGTGTGTGTGTGTGTGTGTGTGTGTGTGTGTGTGTGTGTGTGTTGTGTGTGTGTGTGTGTGTGTGTGTGTGTGCGTGTGTGCTGGGGTGGTGCCCTTTCTTCTCCAAAGCTACCACCACCCCACCATGCGGACCTGTCGCTGCTTGCTCCAGCCAAAGCAAAGAGCTGAATTCCTGAGTTGATCAAAGGGCCTCCTCCTCTTCCTCCCCATCCTCCTCCTCCTCCACCTCCTCCTTCTCCTTCTCCTCCACCTCCCCCCTCCTCCTCCACCTCTTCCTCCTCCTACTCCTCCTCTACCAAGAATTTGATTTGCCAATTATAAGAATCGATGAAGCGTCTACTTTGGTGTCAACTAAAAAGTACAACTAGACGTTGGATTGGTGGTGGGGGGGAGCTGTCTGTAGTTGTCCCCTAAAGAGCACCCTAACTAGAGCTGATTAAATACTGGAGGGGGCACTCTTATACAACGATGGAGTAAGATCGGATGCATCTCATCCCAGACCGGGTGTATAAACACACCTGGCTTAATAAGAATATGATATGCATTATATATTACAGGAACTCACAAATGGAAAGCAAGGAGACCTCCACACACACACACACACACACACACACACACACACACACACACACACACACACACACACACACACACACACACACAAAACACACTCACACACACCAAAGACACACACATACTAAGGTTGTACGATGCATCACAAACAAAAGTGCTGGGTGCCCTGGGCTCAGGCGGAGCTCAGGGTCTGGAACCACAGACAAGGTCTCTCTCAGCCCTCGACCCCTGGCTCTAAGGACACCCCAAGGCTCCAGAATCACTCCATGGAGGGAGTTTGTGGTGCAACGGGAGCACAGAGGAGATAAAAACAACCACAGCTCAGCGACTGGAAACCAAAGGTAGAGGAAGCAGGGAGAGAGAGTGCAGTGTTCACTGAAGGTAGAGGAAGAGAGAGAGAGAGAGAGCAGTGTTCACTGAAGGTAGAGGGAGAGAGAGAGAGAGCAGTGTTCACTGAAGGAAGAGGGAGAGAGAGAGAGAGAGAGAGAGAGAGAGAGAGAGTAGTGTTCACTGAAGGTAGAGGGAGAGAGAGAGAGTAGTGTTCACTGAAGGTAGAGGGAGAGAGAGAGAGAGAGAGAGAGCAGTGTTCACTGAAGGTAGAGGGAGAGAGAGAGAGCAGTGTTCACTGAAGGTAGAGGGAGAGAGAGAGAGAGAGAGAGCAGTGTTCACTGAAGGAAGAGGGAGAGAGAGAGAGAGAGAGAGAGTAGTGTTCACTGAAGGTAGAGGGAGAGAGAGAGAGAGAGAGAGCAGTGTTCACTGAAGGTAGAGGGAGAGAGAGAGAGCAGTGTTCACTGAAGGTAGAGGGAGAGAGAGAGAGAGAGCAGTGTTCTAAGAAGGTAGAGAGCAGGGAGAGAGATTGTTAACAGAAGGTAGGGAGCAGGGAAAGAGAGTGCAGGGAATGCAGTGTTGCTGTGTGGGTTTAGACCACGCTTAAATCGCTAATCACTGGTTTGGATGCTGCGGCGAAGGATGTCAATGGTTCCACTGCAATCGGAAAAGAAGCAATGGGAACAATACAGGAGGCAGACAGAGGGACAGACAGACGCAGATATAGACAGACAATTGGGGACATAGACAGACATCAATAGCCAGAAGGGGCAGCATAAAATAAAGATAAGCCACAGAGGCAATAAAGAACAAAGAGGAAGAAAGAGTGGATAGAGAGGAGAGAAAAGAGAGCCATTCAGACAGACTGACCGACAGCAGCACCCAGAAGAAAACCCTGAAGAACACATAAAGGCATAAAAAGAGAGAGGAGGCAAAGGAAGCAAGCTGTAGATGAGAAGAAAGACAAGTCTAGAGGTTAGAGGAGCTGCTCTTGGGAAGACCAGCAGGCGAGTGCAGGCTCTGTTTTCCCTCGCTTTCTCTTTGTCAATTAGTTATCTTGTCCATGCAGCTGGCAGGCTGCCGCTCTGAGCCTGAAGAAGGAACACATCCCTCGCTCTGAGCCATTCACTCCTGTGTGTGTGTGTGTGTGTGTGTGTGTGTGTGTGTGTGTGTGTGTGTGTGTGTGTGTGTGTGTGTGTGTGTGTGTGTGTGTGTGTGTGTGTGTGTGTGTGTGTGTGTGTGTGTGTGTGTGCGTGCGTGCGTGCGTGCGTGCGTGCGTGCGTGCGTGCCTGCCTGCCTGCGTGCGTGCGTGCGTGCCTGCGTGCGTGCGTGCCTGCGTGCGTGCGTGCGTGCCTGCGTGCGTGCGTGCGTGTGTGTCCGTCCTATCTTTTCCTGCCTTCTGTGGGTCTCCCACAACACAATCTTCCTCTATGTCCACACACACACAAACCTAAACACAAAGCGGTACCTGATTCAGTGCAGGCATGAATGAATCAGGGTCTCTCAGGCACAGCATCAAGCTCATGGTAGCTGTACCTTCAAACATCAAGGGGGGTGCTACATAAGCCAGTTGGAAAGGCCATGGTGTGTCCAGAAGTCCTCCACACAGAGGGAGCACCCCAGTGAGCTGTCCCTGAGGCTGCGGCCATGTGGGCTTCATGGAACAGGGTTTAAAGGGGGGGGGGTGGTATTACACCACCAGGTGTGAGTGTGATAAGCCATTAAAAGCCGTTTGAAAACCTTTTCCCTGTGCCCTGGTGACATCACAAGGGGGCGTGTCCACCTAGAGGTACGTTGGATAGATGAGCAATGTTTGCTGCAGTCCACCGGGTAGGCTGGTAGACTGAACTATCCAGGGTACATCCAGGTGGACACGCCCAGTTGTGATGTCACTAAGGCACAGGGGAAGACAAATTGTCCAACCGCTTGTAATGGCTGATCAGCCTCAGACCTGGTGGCATAATACCACCCCTTTAAGAGACGCATATTAAAGGGCCTCTGGATATGAGTTTGGACTTTTCTAGAGGAAACTGTGCTGCGAGTCATGGCTTGTGATAGGGATCCAGTTGGCCCCTCTTTGAGGTGTACCAAGCCAACCACCAGGAGAGATCTGTTCCATCACGTCAAAGCCGTTTAAATCCACCCAGCTGAAGACGATGACTGTAGCGCCCTAATGCTCCAGTCGGTGCTGTAGGTGCTGTTACTTTTCTGCTGTACGCAGAAAAGTAACGAAAGGGCTCTTGTAAAGAAACTCAGAAAAACAGCTAAAAAAAACTTACATATGAGAACCTCGAGGAACAAGGGACAAAAACACAGAACCATAACAACAGAGGAACTATAGAGAAATGGGGGAGAGAGATCAGAAGATGGGAAGATGGACAAGGACACATAGGTGAGGGCGATGAGGGGATTGCAGGCTGGAGATGTAAGGTGAGGGGAAAAGTCTAAGGACACCTGGTGGACAAGGGGAGAAGGAACACTAAACAATAAAGACAGTAGAAGACACAAATGTAATGTCAGATATTGATGGTGAAGATGGTGAGGTTAAACAAACAGAATAGGAAAAGAGAAAGTATCATTTTGGCATCTCCACGTTGACTTAATTAAAAAGAAGGTCTTTAAAGGGATTAAGGCGGAAGGGAACCTCAGCTGGGAGGGACCACAACAAAAGTTTGAAGAGAAGAAAAAGAAAGATACCGGAAACTAGTGCCGACAAGACCGCTGAAATGAAAATACAGCACGAAGCCCTTGTGTTCCTATAACCATGAAAAGAACATCAGCTAGGTCAGCAAGGGACACAAGCAGGAATCAATAACTAGCTTCTGCTCATGAATATAGTTACAGCAGGAAGGACTGAGACAGGAAACCTTGACGGGTGGGATAAATTATGGCCTTAGTTCTATGTGCTGCAACGTTTGTTTTGTCTCTCACCTACTAAACAAACTTCGAACCAAACGATACCTCGTCTTTCCATATCCACCGAGATGCTCAAGCACTGTACTGTACTAAGAGTTGATCTGCATGCAAAATAACTCAAATAAAATCGAGCCAAGATGAGACACAAATTGCAGGATAGTCCATAGGAATAGCCAGTATACAACGTAACTTTGGATAGACCATAGGAATAGGCACTATATACGTTACTTAGGATAGACAATAGGAATAGACACTATACACAACGTTACTTTGGATAGACCATAGGAATGCAGTCATATCTCCTCAACCAAACAGAAAAGCACTCTCATAGGTGTACTGCAGAACCAGTAGATGGTTTTAGTGACTGCTTTAGGTTTGTTAAACACATAGTTTGTTAAGAATAACAGCACGTTATGATGTATGTTTTCTCCAGAGAAATTACCTCTAAAGAACAGAATAATGCTTAATTTGCTCCTGGGCAGCCAGTCAGCTGTGTGGCCATGGGGAGGAGAGGGAAAGGTGGACAGACCCAGCTTTGTGACACCCACACGCTGACCGCACCCAGCCAACAGAGCCAGCCAACAGGAGCTCCATGCTTTCTGCCACGCTGCTCTGAGATGTTGCAACAGGAATGAAGCATAGTAGTGTGTTACAAACGTGTCAGCTCTCATTGTTGGCTTTGTTCAATGTTTGAATGTGTGCACAACATCGATGGTGCCATTCTGGACGG